>NC_084822.1:50588437-50888437 GCF_958449725.1 Rosa rugosa | reverse complement strand
CATATTACAAATAAGCTCACAAAGGGCACCATTACATTTATATGGAAAAAGTAAGTTATCTGCAAATTTCTTTCTTTCTATGGGTAAAATCATGTTCAATAGTTGAACAATCTCCATTTCCATTCATGTAGTTTCTATAAAACTAGTGAAGTTCACTAAGAATAGACACCTCAAATTAAAATAGCTAGGCAGTTAACTTATGAGTCCAGAATCTAACAAATAAATACGTAGGTTGGTAGCAGCACCAGTGTTTGAAATTGAAGGCACAATGTCGAACCCAGAGAAAAGCGAAAACTAGAATGAGAAAGTAGAGAGACGCATACCATAAACCCTTTCGGAAATCTCTAAGAGGCCATCAGGCGGCTTCCGATAGAAGAACTTTCTGAAGAGCGCCATTGCGTTTCAAGATCCGAAAGAACAAGCAAGGAGTAGTAGACCTAAAACCGCAGGGACATTGGGCCAAGACACAAACCCATGGCAAAAATTGGGAAATGTATATAATGAATAGGAGTGGGGTGATGATGAGATGAGAGCGTGTGATTTTGCTGGGTCTCTAAGGAAAACTTTAATCGTGTTGCTGTTGTTGTTGCAGGGGCTGTCTTGGCATTCACACTTGGGGTCTGTGTGTGTGTGTGTATCAGAGAGAGACTTAGCTTTCAATCAAGAACAAGAACAACAACAGAGGAGCGTCGTCGTTGGGGACTGAGACAGAGAACGTGAACGTTGTGAGCTTCTCCTCTTCGTACGTTATAGTGAGAGGAGAGAGAAACAAGTCGGATATTGGGAATTTTGTTAAACAGAACAGGAAGAGATAATAATCAAGGAAAGGAAAGGAAGGGGGATCGGGGCTTTGTCTTTCTCTTTCTCTCTGTGTCTCTGTCTGTAGGTTACGAGCGACATCATTAAGAAAAATTCTTGCGTACGGCAGCCGCACCACGTGGCCGTGCGGCTGCCCAATCATAACCCACAAAAATTTTACTTCATTCCGAAAATGTCTCTGATTTTTAAAGGTGAAATACCCAAAATACCCCCCTGCTAAGGGTCTGATTGGTCAGCCCGTACCACGTGTACTTTACGTCTGCCGTACGCAAGACTTTCTCTTTCTTTTACACAATTATTTTATTTCCTTACTTTGCGTGCGTGCGTGCAACTTCTCTTCCTGACTCACTCGCACAAAGCCACAAACCGTTTTCTAAAAACATTTGTTTCACACTCTTTTATAAATCAGCGAAATTATAAATAAGGATCCATCATAGTAAAGTTGTCAGAAATAGCCGTTACCTAAGCAATTTAACTTTTTAATGAAACAATGAAGCACATCCAAAATGACCCTACACTTGAACTCAAATGCGCATGAATAGCCGTTGCCAAGTAGAGTCTGGTATTTGTGCAATAGCGCTCTTCCAGTGGCGCATGACATCTGAGCAAGCCACCAACTTTGCCGATGTTTCATGGTCTGTTGTCGGACGGGTGATTTCATCCAAGGGCTAAAGGGCATTTTCCTTGGAGTGCTGCTGCTTAAAGTTTTGGCAGGATGGGTGATTCTGGTGCAACACTTCTGAAGCACGGTGGTCGGGCTGTTCTGATTATGGGGATGTCAATGGCAAATTGAGAGGGACTACATCAAATTGGCATATGGGTGAACTCAAACCAATTTGTGTTCGGGTTTGCTTGAGTTACGTGTTTGGGGCTCATGGGTGGTCGGAGTTGCTTTGTCGGTGGCATAACTCAAACCAATTGTTCATATGTTAGTAGCTTAGTTTACTTTCAATAATTCCCTACGTTTTATAGGGAGCTACGCACTTTTATTTGTGTTTCTAGCAAATCTTCTGGAGTAAAACCTAATGAGGATTCAAGTTATTGTTTTCTGTGAGCATTATTCAATGAGTGACATATTTTTATGTACCACTGCGGGTGCTAACACATATTCTTCTTTTGTTTGATGGCAGCGAAAAGGTATGGAACGGCCATTTTGGCTTGAGATGAATAAAATCATAAACTTTTGTCTCTTGATTCCGCATCAAAAAAAAAACTTTTGTCTCTTAATTAAAAAAGAATGGACAATTTTAAGGAACTGTGAGAGCCAAATACATCTCAACCGCATCTGTTAAATTAAAAAGCTGAAATTATAACAGCTTAAAACTGTGTATTTGTTTTCAGCTGTTAGATTCATTTATTCCTCACACTCTCTTAAAAATTATTCCTTAGATAAGCGGACCTAGTTATTCTAATTCTTTATTTGTTGAGATTTTTGTTGTTACGTGTGTTTCCTAGTGCATTAATAACTAGTGACTAATTTTATGAAATATGGCGGGAAGTATCTACTTGTAATGTTCTCAAACCTTTGCCCCAACAAATTAGATGCTCACCACATAATATTATCATCTTGAGTAACTAACGTGAAACAAGAACTAAGACACGCAAATTAATGCAGGTATAAGGGTTTCAAAGCTCCAAAAAACACGCAAATTATATGTGCCACCTGATTTTAATATGTCTAAAATATCAAAGGTGAACAGAGGACCCGACGACGATAATCTAGCATTCTTAATCAGATTGTTTAAGACTACAAATGATTTGTACAACCGACCAAATTAATTAGCCAATAAAAATTGGAAGGGCCACTACTTTTTATTTCTCGTTTGGATTTATGATGAGAGGAAAAAGAGCGGATATGTTTGTTCACTTGTTGTGTACATTAGAATTTAATAGGGTTGTACTCGGTGTGTCGGTTGGAAGAGAAATTTTTTAGTAGGGCAGACGTGTCATGTGGCTGGTACGTCCGGTCAATTATGTTTATCTGTTCTTTATTTGTATTTTGAAACTACTCATGTTTAATGAAATAAAATATTCAAAATACCCCCTGCATATGCATTGATTGGTTGGGCATATCGTCATGTAGCACACTTGCTATACCTAAGAATCTCTCGCCGGTTAAGAAATAATTAGTAAATAACAACGTCAATTTCATATTTTTATAAATTTGCACCAACACCATTTAACCGATATTAATTTGGTTTTTGGATAAAAGAGGTTGGTGAACAGCCACCTTAGTATTACTCACGGCACACCAACTGATCTCAATGCATCCGATTATTTATGACATTGTTAGTGTGATCAATTTTCGTCAATATTTAGGAAGGGCTAATCACTGACTAAACTGAATCAAAACCAAGTGTGCAATCTAGGATAATAAAGTTATCTGCTTCCCTTCACCTTTCCTGGCTTTCCATGCCACCCCACCAATCGGTGATAGCAATAAGAGCATGTCCACCGGTTTCTCCTTGACCGGCCTCCCCACCTCATCAATCTTAGGTGGTGACCATGAATTGGGAAAAAGAAGCTTTCACTGGCAAAGTTTTAACCAGCCAAAGTTTGGATTTTCATGACCGAGGCCAAGAAAAAAGGCAAAGCCTTGACATAATTCTTGACCCATGGAGACCGGCTGCCAGCTCGGCCCGCTCCATATCATGGCTGACGTTAGCAAGGCCACGACGGGAACTGAGCCAGCAGTGTCGGAGATGTCGCCGGTGCCGAAGAGCCGCAACGGAACCGAGGAGTACCTAGAAACCAAATCATCAAAACTTGATCGATTTCAAAAACTGAGAATATTAGTATGTAGAGGGTGTTGAGAGGACTAAATTTCCTACCTCATGCAGTTAAATCGGCCGTCGTAGCAGCCGAAAAATTGCCACGAACTGCCGGAAAAACTTCATGCTTCTCGAGCCTCGTATAGTCGCTGTGGTCACCGATTGGATAATCTACCGCTAGGAGGATGTCGGCGCTGAGGAGAGGGATCAGACATAGGTGGTCCGCCGTCGGGAGATGGCCGGACGGTGGAGTGCCGGTTGGATTCTCTTTCTGGGTTTCTGAGTTGCGCCCGTAGGTCAAAAGCCCATAAGAAGCTTTTGTGGTCTGCCATGTTTGACCCGATCTGATCCAATATATAGCCTCCAATAATTGAATTTGGACGGCTACGATGAAGTCTGTGGGTATTTCAATGGCCCAAATCGCATAGCACAAATTTCTCTTTTTTCTTTTAATAATTTCTAAAATCCCGTAATTTTGAAAAATTATTATAAATAACTCGGGTATCTGAAAAATTCCCCGAAAATCCCGACGAACTCGTTGTATCATGTACTTTATTATCCAACTCTTAAATCACGGATTTCACTTGTGAAAATTTCTAAAAATATTCTCAAGCATCTTTTATAATTACAGAGTATGCAAATAATTTAACGAACGATCTCAATTAAGCTCGATGAATTCCGGGACTCACAAAGAGTATGCAAATGATCGATTTACATCAAATATATTTCAATTTTACAATAAACAAATTTAAAAAAAAAAAATCAATGAACAGTAACTGACCGGTCAATAAACAGAACGGGTGGAAACTCATGTCTAGTGGCAGTGAACAATTTCTTGACCGGTCGACCCAGTAACTTTTCGACCTTGACATTTACCCCCAACAGGTGGACTTGCTCTAAGATTTCAAACCGCAACCTCCTCAATGGTAATGAGGTAAGCTAAACAAGAGACCACAGATTATTATTATTATTATTTTTTAAATTTTTACTAATTTGTCTCCTATCATCAAATTGAGGTCAAATTTTATATAACTTCATCCAAAGTTTCGTTAAACTCAACTTTAATGTTTCATATACTCCAAATGAGTTACCTTAACATGTTTCAATATGTTTTATCGATGATGTGAAATAACCAAAATATCATGTTAATGTGTGAACTCTAAAAATGCTTGAGTGTCATAAAACAAGAGGTGAACTTAACAAATTTGCATCTAATTATTTAAAATTGCCGATATAGAGGGAATTCGGTTGTTTTGTCTTTGAATAATATAATATGTGAGGTTTTAGATGAATACTAGCATTTCCGGTTTCTTACACACACGTGTGAAATATTTATTTAACGCCCCAAACTGCACCTCATCAGCTTGAGCACGTCATAGTGCCGCGTGTCTCTAAGACATAAACTAAATGTTCAGTTTACATTCTAAAAACCTGCAAGGCATTTTTGTTAAATATCTTTTCGTAAAACGCGTAGCAGAAACTTCGAAATACTTTTTGAGGTGAAAACTTTTTAAAAAATTATTTATCGAACTAGTTTGTCTAGAGTGATTTTGATTCACCAGTAAAGTAAACAAGACTTGACACATTTTCGATATAAGACGGAACAAGGACTATCAAGTTCCGGATTAATGACTTTCAAGAAGTAGAGTTCAAGACTAGACACGGAACCTGATTTCCATTACAACTATTCACCAAAGCTATTTCCGCACACTCTGCTCCATCCGTCAATCCCGTCACCAGTGCACAGTACCTACATCGACACTGTTGTAGGGGTGAGCTTTCGTCCTTGCTGCTCATTGGGAAAACATCTCGACTAGGTTTGAAAACAATATAGTATTGCTTTGTGGCCACAGTATAAAAATATACTCAAAACCATGTCATATAAGAACGACAAATTTTATATGAAAACCGATGCATAATGCTTAAATAAATACGGCGCCAAATCCAAGAATTACCTTATGGTCGGTCCCATAGACCTACTACACGACCTTACCTCAAATTAAATTAATTAATAACCAGGTAAAGATAGCGAGAGCGTCCACTACCTAGATACACACACGGAATCGGGTCGTCATTGCGATCGCGCATCGTCCGACCGGTGTAGCTAAAACCCTTCGGAGGTTAAGGGGATTGAACCCAAGGATGTCAATGTCACCTTTCGCTCTCAAGCCATCACATCTCTCACGGTTTGGTTAGTCCGCATTACATTTTAACATAACCAAACCACATAGACTTAACATGCATCGTTTTATAAAAAGCATAATATAATAAAACCACTAATCGAGG
The DNA here is from genome assembly GCF_958449725.1 of Rosa rugosa. Lineage (NCBI taxonomy): Eukaryota > Viridiplantae > Streptophyta > Magnoliopsida > Rosales > Rosaceae > Rosa > Rosa rugosa. The sequence continues at coordinate 50,882,561 of NC_084822.1, read as the reverse complement.
AGAATCCCGAATCCCCTACCTAGATTCCGATGTTTTCTTCACGTACTCTAAGAGTCACGAACCTTCCGTTCCTCGGGTAACTGGAGTCCTAATTCCATTTACATATCACTTCCAATTGACTTAATTGCATCGCATAGTAATTCCGTTAAATTATTATGGACACCCCATATTACGACTTAAACCATTTCTTAGCATCACTACGGTTCACACTTTGATATCCGACCAGTTTTGACAACAGATTCACCAACTGATCCACAATTTCTTCCTTATTTCAATACATACTTCAAACTACAACAACAACAACAACGACAATTTGATAAAATCAAACATATAAGCAGGAGATCAAATTCCAACAACTATATGACCAGTTCTAACTTGAACAACCTTCCACAACAGGAATCAAATTCCAACAGAAATCCAACAACAACAATCATAATCTCTAGCTCACCTTACTCGTATGAATTTAAGATTAATTGTGAGTTGCTGCCTTCGCTTTCTCTACAAAGGAATACAGTGAACCGGAGAAAGTTCTCCTTCACCGTCTCCACTTTTCACCCATTCGGTGATTTCGATAACAAAGCATCAATAACCCATAAGTAAAACACACTGTGATCGGAATTAAACCCAAAAGGAAATTCAAACCGCCACCACAAGTGGTGGTACCACAATGGCAACGTGCACCCCAACTCACCACTTGAACCTTTTCAATGTATCGAGCTCGTCCAGGTGCCAATTCGTACTCTAAAAGGTCGGAGACAAACCCAAAAGCATAGAACGACCAAGGAGGACCGCGGTGTCCAAAAAATTACCTGAAAATTCTCACGGACTCGTCACATCATGTACTTTATTGTAAAATCCAAAATTTTAAGATTTCACCTTGTGAAAATTTTCGATAATTATTCCCGAAGACCTTAATAATTATCGAGATCGTAAAATTTATTTTGAACGATCTCACTTTATCTCGATATATTTTTTCAGAGCTCACAATTTATATCCGTACTTTTAATTTAGTTGAGCACGACTGAGTATGGAATATTAACTTATAACCTAAGTGCGAGATCGTAAGTTCTAAATGGTATAGTGAGGGCATATTCATTTTAATTAGATTTAGTTCATGTATTTGTAACCACCGGTAGACTGAAATTCTGGCAAGATTTTATACCATAATTAACGATTGCTTCATCTTATTATGGCATGAATCTGGTTATTTTTGAAACCGTTGGTGCGTATACAGAGAATCATTCCATTAACTTTCCTAATTAATGGTTTTGGCTTGTTAGGTTGGTGGTGATAAATCTTTTGTTTTTTTTGGTTGGTGCTGATAATTCCAAATTAATAAAAAGTGATAATAACTGGACAACAATATTAAAAGAAAAGAGAAAACCAGCAGATTTGAAATTCGAAATTCGAAATTCAAAATTTGTTTCGTAGAAATTAAATTAAATTAAATAAAGGGGTTTGAATGTTTGATTATCAAATTCCATGAAAAAATAAAATAAAATCTGGTTGGGTATGATCATAAATACTGTATTAGAGTAGAGAGAGGAAATGGAAATTGAAATCGGTAAACCCTAGGGGAATGTGCGGCGAAGTCCCAATGAATTTCCCTCCATATCTGTCGACGATTTAAATCTGTCCGTCCACTCTGTCACTGGGAAATCATCGCATTTATTTCAGAAAGATGCAGAAGAAGGAGGAGGAGTCCTTTAAAACCCACGAGACTCGCCGCATTCTCCGAATCGCTGATATTCTACTCGACGACGGAGACGGAGACGGAGACTTGTTTGAAATGGACCAACCCCGAAAGACCGACCACCACCTCACCATTATACAGTGCTCCACGCCGCGCCGGATCGTTTCCCGATGGTTCTCCGCTCTCAAGCGTGCCAGACACAGAAAAGTTAACGCACGGAGCGACAAAAGAGACAACGAAATCGTCAAAGAAAGCAATCTCCCCCACACCAGGTGTTCCACAAATGGTTTCAACAGCGACGGAGGGTCAGGTACGACTGAAATGAAGTTGTTGATTACTTGTATGTTTTGTCGAGTCTGGTTCATTTTTCTTATGACTACAAATTACAGGACGTTGTGGTATGGATTCGAGCTCGTTCAATTTGGGGGTGGCGTGTGGTCTGCTTTGTGTGGTTGCTGCTGGTAAAAATGAACTCAACAAGATGGTGGAATTGCGGACACAGATGGAGCTGATTCTCCAAAATGCCAAACAGGAAATGGGCGGTAAGAATGCACTTACAAACAACCCTAAGCCGGCGGCGGAGTCTAATGAGATTAATTTCACTTCTTTCTCCACCAATTTCCAACAAGCATCGACCTCTGGTAGCCAGTTTTCTCTTCAATCTGTTGGCGGCCGCGACGAGTGCTCAGATTATTGTGTTGGAAATGAAGGAGAAGGAGACGAATACGTGGCAGGAATAGATCAACTAGAGGCAGAGCTTCGAGCCGAATTAGAAAGAATGCAGCTCCAATTGGATTCAGAAAGTAATTCATCCATTTCAAAGTCCCCACAGCAGCAGAGGCTAGAGGTACATATTAATTACCCCTTGTTTACTTTTATAAGTTTAAAAGATGGACTTGATTTCCTACTTTTTTTGGGGGATTAAATACCTCGTGAAATGAATGTTTCTAAGTGTTGAAAATGTGGCAGGGTATGGGAGACATTGGTTCAAACCGTCGTGAAGGGGACTCAGCATCAACGGATTACAGTGATCATGAAATGCTCTGGGGCTGTGGATTTGCTCCGCTTGAACTGGAGAGAAAATTGCATCTAGTGCTGGAAGCGAGACAAGAAGAGCGGATAAAAGAACTGGAAGATGCTTTAGAATGTGCAGAGCAGAAGCTTGAGGAGAAAGAAAGAGAGGTTTCTTGGTGGAGAAACGCTGCAATACTTATGTCAGGCCGTGATCCAGAACCTTCATATTCGCATGGTTAGGAAACAACCAAATTGTACAGAGGGTGAGGATTGATTTCCATTTTGAAGATTGGCTGTCCTGGTCTTTCAATTGTAGTAGTCAAGTGTGACATGTAGCTAGTCTGTCTGTTTATGATTGAACTTTGTACTACTTTGATCGAGAATATATCGTCATAGTTTTGTCTTTTCACAGTTGTTTTCCATTGTAAGCGAAACAAATTTACAAACAGCTCAACCTATGCAACTTTTTTTTTTTTTTGGATAACTGAAAAATTTCATTGAAAAGGGCAAAGCCCAGAAATAGCCCAGTTGGCATAGAGGCCCATACATAACATAATAAAGAGGCCCCGTTGGATGTAGCTTATTGTAGCAGAAGGGGATACAACCCAGAAATAGAAATAGGAAACCACAAAAGTGCGAGCATTCAGCTCGACAGTCTTCAGACATGGGGGCATGGAAGACCATCATTCCGGAGGACCATTGTCATAGAAGGTGGTGGCCTGTTGGCCCATCTGTCAAGACCCACCCTCCGATTGGCAAGCGAAGCCGCTACATAAGCTGCTCGATTCGCTTCTCGGGGAATCCATTCCCAGGTAATCTGATAAAAAAACATACTCCTTTTACGAATTTCTTCGATTATAGGAGCAATAGACCAGTTCTTGCATGTAGTGCTACACTTGAGATCAATGATTACATCTAATGAATCAGATTGAACAATTGCTCTCTTCAGGCCAATTTCAGTAGCTAAGTTCACTCCTAGGAGTACTGCCTGAGCTTCTGCAATTATCAGTGAGCCATTGCAGCAATGTTTAGAGGCACCACAGATCGAGCTTCCATCGTCCGTCCTAATAACAACCCCCAGACCACTATCCGACGGGCTAATCCAGGCTGCATCACAATTAATAGCAGCGATACCAAGTGGGGGAGGTTTCCAAGTTTTACCAGTAGAACCATCATTAGAAAGGATCTTGGGACGAGGAACAGAGGCATTCCAAAATTCAAGTGCCAAATTGACACCATACTGGAGAACTTGAGGAGGGTTAAGCTGCTTGTGTTGATAAACATAATCACACCGAACTTTCCAAATAGCCCAGCACAGGAAACTGATCAAAGTGAGTACCCAAATCCTTTCTGTTGTACTAAAATGAGACTTTGATATATCATGTAACCACATATCAATAGTAGTGATTTTTTGCTTATCGAACTTGAGTCCCAGTGGTGATCCAAACCAAATTAAGTCTACCCATGGGCAAAGCAGTAGCATATGCTCAAAAGATTCGTCAAAAGTCCCACAGATTGGACAGAGAGGAGAGGATATCAACCTTCTCCGATAGAGATTTAGGAAAGATGAGGCTGCTCCAATTAGGACTTTCCATAGGAGCAATTTGATTCTTGGGAGGGTTTTAATCTTCCATAAAAGTTTCCAGCTTTTGGAAGTAATAGAATGAGAGGACCCAGTCCTTGGGACACTGGGACTTGATTTCAGGGAATGAACCCAATGACACCCAGACTTGACTGAGTACACCCCACTCTTACTCCACAGCCAAATAAGTTTGTCCTCCCCTTCTCCAAGACCTATAGGTATAGCTAGGATTTTATCGAACTCCATAGGTTGAAGAAGATGCAGAATACTCTCAAAAGCCCATGAGCACGCGTCCTAGTCTATCAAATTATGCACTAGCCTGGGAGCATTACCATGATCAAGACCAGTAGTTGAAAGCAGTCTGATATTAGGTGGAGGCAGCCAATTATCCTCCCAGATATTAATCTTGTAGCCATTGATGACTTGCCAGCTTGTTCCTTTAAAAAGTATATCTCTAGCTTCAATAAGGCTAGACCAGCCCCAAGAAGCTCTATAACCCTTCTGAGCTTTAATGAAATCACAATCTGGGAAGTACCTAGCTTTTAGTACTTTAGCCCAAATAGTGTCAGGATGTTGAATAATTCTCCAGCGCTGCTTTGTCAATAGGGCAAGGTTAAAATGGTGGAGGTCACGAAAACCAAGTCCTCCCTCTTCTTTAGGTTTTCCCAAATGCTCCCAACTCTTCCAGTGGATCTTGCTGCCTGACTCATTAGATCCCCACCAAAAGTTGCTAAGTGCCGAGTTGATGTCATCACAGATTCCTTTTGGGAATTTGAAGCAAGCCATTGGGTAGGCAGGTATAGCCATAGCAACAGATTTGATTACAACTTCTTTACTGGCAGTAGAGAGTGAGCTAGCCTTCCACCCCTCAATTTTCCGACTAATCCGCTCCTTGATGTAAGATAAAGCTTCCTTCTTTGACCTACCCCAAATTGCGGGTAGTCCAAGGTAGGTACCAGGATTGTCAACCATCCCAAAACCCAATAATGCACCCATGATCCTTCTCATTTGTTCAGGGGTATTGGGGGAGAAAAAAATGCTTGACTTCTCATGGTTGATTTGTTGACCAGACGCCTCACAATACTCTTTGAAGAGGCTCACAAGCTGCCAACAGTTTAGCAAAGTGCCTTTCATGAAAAAAAGGGAGTCATCAGCAAAGAAAAGGTGGGATAAGATTGGACATGACCTAGTAAGCTTGATTCCCACTAGAGTACTATTGTAAATAGCAGTGGAAAGACGACAGGATAGGACCTCACTAACAATTAGAAATAGGTAAGGAGAAAGGGGGTCTCCTTGCCTAAGTCCTCTGCTAGGATTAAAGAAATTTCCAGGGCTGCCATTCAGAACAATAGAGAAGGAAACAGTAGACACGGAAGCCATGATCAGATTCACCCAAGCCCTTGAGAAACCAAATTTAGTGAGAGCCATCTCTAGAAAAGCCCACTCGACACGGTCATAGGCCTTATTCATATCAAGTTTGAGTCCAAACTCGTGATTTCCACCCTCTCGTTTCAACTAAAGATAATGGTAAGCTTCATGGCCCAGCATGATGTTGTCCTGTATCAACCTCTCAGGGACAAAAGCATTTTGGTCTGGGGATATCAGCTGGGGGAGTAGAAGCTTAGAGAGGATTTTGTATGAATTATTGCATAAACTGATGGGCCTGAAATGGGATGTTTTCACTGGGTTTGGGATTTTAGGGATAAGGACTATGTGTGTTTGGTTAAGGCTATGTAAACTGACAGACCCTGCACCAAAGTCTCTGGAAGTATTTAGCACAACCTCATTTACTAGGCTCCAATACTTGTGATAGAAAAGCCCAGGAAAACCATCCGGCCCCGGAGCTTTAAGGGCTCCAAGCTGTAAGGCGGCTTCTTTGACTTCCTCCATAGCCAGCAGACTATTATTCATCTCATCGGTTACAAGTGGAACAACACCCTTGAACACATCTCCCCATTGCCTTGTCCCAGTACTTTGAAACACCCGTTTGAATTGTGTTTCAAATTCAGAGCGAATCTGTTTCACTCCCACAATCCACATAGCATCATCATTCTGTATCTTCAAAATACGGTTCCTTTGTCTTCTATAAATTGTGGAGAGATGAAAGAACCTTGAGTTTGAGTCACCGGTTTTCAACCAATTAACCCGGGACCTCTGGTGCCAAAATTTCTCTTCTCTAACCCAAAGAGTTCCTAGTTTTGATGAAATGGATTGTTGCTGCTCCGTACAGTTGAACGGATCAAGTAACTGAAGCTCTTCCAATTCGATCAAACAAGCTTTGATTTCATCCTTGTTGCACTTGGGGAATTTTTGCTTGCTCCAAGAGATCAGTCTTGATTTGCACCTCTTGAGATTGTCTATCCATTGCTTAATATTAGGAAGGCAAGGATCATATCTCCAACTATCTTTAACAATAGGAAGAGTCTCATCTTCATCAGCCCAATAGGCCTCAAACTTAAAAGACGGTTTTCTTTTCGCTTGCACCGGGTTTGTTTCAAGTAGAATTGGGTTGTGGTCAGACCCAACTCTAGTAAGGTGAGTAAGGCAAGTATCAGGCCAATTTAGTAACCAATTCTGGCATACAAGGCTTCGATCAATTCTTTCTTGTAAAACCACCACATTATCCTCCTTTCGAGCCCAAGTAAACCTTTGGCCTTTGAAACCAATATCCAGTAGAGCATTAGATGAAATAAAAGACCCCAAGAACGGTCTTCTATTTGGATCCCAAGAAGCACCACCTTCTCTCTCATGCTGAAAAAGCATTTCATTTAGATCACCGATCACTAACCAAGGGCAGCCATCATTATGGTTCTTATAATACCATGAATTCTAGAAATCAGCTTTATCCGTGTAGTATGGAGGTCCATACATCCACGTTACTCTTACCACACTACCATCACCAGGAATGGTAATGATAGTATCGATAAAGTGCTTTGAATAATCAGTGAAGCCACACTATAATCAGATTTCCACCATAAACTCAAGCCACCAGTAGAATTAATGGGGTTAACATTGTACCCCATACAAAAACCCATCTGCCTCCGAACACTATCTACATAACTACTACTTTTATGTGTTTCTGAAAGAAAAATGAAACCCGGAGAATGGGAGTGTGTGAACTCCCGCAATGTTTGAACTGTCAGTGACTTCCCCAATCCCTGACAGTTCCAAGCAATGCAATTCATTGAGGCCGTGCAGCTGAATTAGGCCAGCCGCCACAGCGTTGGAGGTGGGTAAATTCCTCCTTACCTTCAGTTCCATGATCAATAGGTGGTGTCTCCATTGGGTTATGATCAGGTGCTGCATTAGTTATGGTACTCCTTGTGACTTCAATGGGTTCAGAGGTCCCCTTACCTCGACCTCTTTTACCTCTTCCCCTTCCAACACCAGTGGAGAGTCTGAGACTTGGACTGTGGACAACTCTAGCTTTCTTTGTAAAGCTTCGGGAGCCAGCCTCCTCATCAGTGCCTTTCTTGTGTTTTCTTTTCAAAGGTGTCACCTCAGAGATATAAGCTGGAATGGACTTGTGAGAGCTAGAAACTGTGATGGGCTCATTAGAAGTCTTGTTGCTCACAGTTCCTAACTCCACTAGTCTGACCATAGTGGGTTGAGTAGTTGGCCCAGCAAAATTATCCATAGTAAGTGGTACAGGAAAAAAAGGGTTGTCATTAAAATACTCATCTTTCTCTTTGAAGGCCCAATGGGGGATCACTTCTGGGTCGGCCCACGAGCCCGGATGGATGCTCATCCCATTCAGAGCTCTAGTAATGCTACCGTTGCGAAACATAGCCCCATGTGCATCAGGGTCAAACATACTGGGACCATTCTTTATGTACCTTGGTCTTGGTATCACAACAGCAGACAGTGAGCTGTCCTTTTTTGTCAGTGCAGGCCTAGAGGTATTGTCACCATCACCTGTTGAGACATGTGTCAAACCAGAGCTGTCCCTATCGTGTGATCCCAAACTCTCCCCATTCAAACCATTAGGCAAACCGGAGCTGCATTTTTTCCGACGAAAAATCCCGGTCGTTGGAGCATAAGGGAACTCCAGAGGGTATGACATTTGTGTGAAAACCGGTTTATGGGGTGGGTCTGCAATTAAAGAGCTATCATAAACTATTCCAAGCTTGATGAGTAAGGATTGACCTGGTATCTGCATGAAGTGTTTGAGTGTCCCAATCTTCCACAGTGATAGCAGAAATTCTTGAGATTCTCATACTGTAATCTAATCCTTGAGACTCTGGAATTGGGACGAGGGAGTTGGACAAAAGTAGCAAGAGGCCTCCTTGTATCAAAATCCAATCTGATTCTGAGATATCCTCTGTTCCCCACAACTAATGGGTCTTCAACTTCAAGAACTGACCCCCAACATTTCCCCCAATTTTCTTCCATTGTTACGAGTAATTTGATCTAGGGGGACACCATGCGCCTGTACCCAGTAAGTGGCTCGGTTGACCTCAATATCATCAATAGAATGATAGTGTGGCCAATGTCGAACAGAAAAGCAATAGCCCTTTACATTCCATGGGCTATCCTCAATCAACTTCCTGGCTAGCTTCTTTGAAGTTTGAACCAACAGTTAAGGAATAGGTATTCTTCTTGACTCGAATGATATGAATCTGGCCCAGAGATTTCCAGATTCCCATTAGAATAGCTTTAATCCCACCTAGGCCAGGTTCTTCATCAGCAATTAAGATCCCAAGTAGGTTGATACCATATTCCAGGTCAATAAAGTCAGCAGTATTCTCAAAGTGAACAGACATCGCCTCAATAATTCCGTCATCCTCAAAAGGGGTTTCATCATGTGGGGTAGATGATGAAGCCATAAGGATAATAGAGAGTAAAAAAAAATGCTCAACAGTATAAGCACAAGAAAAACAAGAGACAAAGCTCTGTAGTATAACCACAAGGGTTGGGGGCCTAACTCATTGAGAGTCGGTGAGGAATAAAGGCTGTAAAGACAAGAGGTAGGAGAGAGCTGGGACTTGGGCACAATATCACTAGATAGTTAAGTAATGGCTAGGGAGACAGAATGTGATAGAATCATTACAAAGGGTTAAGGATCTGACTCTTTTGTAGGCTCTTAAAACTCCAGAGGAGAAGAGCCAAAGCGCAGAGTCAGATTGCTCCCTTCCTGTTGGAAACCAGAAGGGCTTAACCCTACGAATCAACTACTAACCTTCTAAATCCCAAGTAGAAGATGCCTGAAAATTAGTAGTAGGAGGTAATCTGCTGGAGAAAGAGAGACACACAGGTTCTAGAGAGAAGGAAGACATTACCCTCTTTCTTCGCTCAACTTATGCAACTAGTAATGTGCAATGACAATGAGTGAGCATTTTAGAGTTTTTTATTGTTTAATTTTGTCCTTTCAAAGAAATCGGGCCAAATTATTAAATTTGGGAATGTGGGCCTAGTCAATTAGTTTTGGATACCTGCATCATTAGAAACCCATTGTTGTTGTTGTGGTGTTTATTTTATTTTGAATTTCTTATTTTTGGTTTAGTGTGCGTTTTATTGTGACACCTAGGCATATGGGTGCGTGTGTTTGGTGAGATGGTAAGGCAATGATTTCTCATTTGAGAGATCATGTATTCAAGCTCCATCTAGAGTGAGGGTAGAATCAGGGACGTAGCTAGGATTCGACAATGGGGTGGGCTAAATTTATTGTGGCAATTTTTTGGGCGAAGCCTAAATTTTTTGTTTTTTATGTCTCTATAGCCAAACCTGCATAATATCAAAGAATCTCATCAACCCATTCCCAATTATCGACATCAATCCATTACCCATTCCCAATTACGACCTCAGTCACCTCACCATCACGAATTCATGATTCAAACATCATCAGCATGGGTATTGGGTATACGGTGTTTACCTGAGAATCTGAGCATCAGGGATTGAAGATTTGAAGCCTTCAAGAGTTCAAGGAGTCGCACTGTCGCAGAGAATCCAAAGATGCAGACCGCAGTGGAGGTGGCTCGGTGGACGGGTGGCGGAGGAGGTAGCTCAGCTGCTCAGGCGGACTGAAACTCTGAAAGGGGAGGTGGCTGGAGCCTGGAACTCTGGAAGGTGGAATCAAAATTGATCTGAAGTTTTGAACGGGGAGACGAGGAGAGTGAGAGTAGGAGGTGGCTCGGTGGACTGAAACTCTGAGATTGGAGGTGGCTCCCGGCTCCGTGGCTCGCAACGAATGGAAGTGGCTCTGTGGCTCGCACCGATTGGAGGTGGCTCCGTGGCTGGAGCCTGGAAGAGTGGAAGGCGGAACCGATCTGCAGTTCTGAACGGGGAGAGTAGTCTCGGGACCGACAGCAGCAACCCAACAACTCTTCGAAGCATTAGTATTTTTTTATTTTATTTGGGTTATACCCATATTTGACACATTTTGAGCCAAATTCTCCCTTGGGCTACAGCCCAAGTAGCCCTGTGAGTGGTTACGTCCCTGGGTAAAAACAAAATGTAGGTATTGTTATTTGACTCATGGGCCTGGGAGCCCGCAAAAGCCCGGCAGGGTCCCAAAAAAGCCCGTTCGTGAGAGGCTCACCTTTTTTTTTTTTTTTTTTTTTTTTTTTTTTTTTTTTTTAAAGGAGGCTCACCTTTTGATTGAGTAGTTTATTATTGTGACGGAAGTGCTCGGGTGACACACAATACATCATGATCATGGGCTGCCGCTTATTCTTTGTATTATAGCAATGCAAGAGTCACAGAGTAATGATATTAAATCCACTAGCTAGCCCAAGTGGCTTTGGGTAGGTGGCGAAGTGGTTGATCCTTTATAGGTTTAAGTCTTTGTAAATTGACACCAATCATATGATTCTGGACAGAGACCTTCTAGTTTCACATCGGAGATTCTTGGCGGTTGATTAAAAACAACAAATAGCATTGAAAATGATTAGAACAAATACACAAAATTATATAAACGATTTTTTCAAAGAGAAACGCTAACAATTTTTCCCTCCAACCTTCTCTTTCTACATTTTTCATTCATTGTATGTCATGTGTACTCCATTAAGATATAAAACTCATCAGTTATTCCATTGAAAAATAAATCACCATTTTTCGTTGTCTACCATTCTATTAAATGTTCAACATTCTTTTTTGTTTTTCATATTTAAGTTTTTGGCGTAGAACTTTTTGCTGGGCTCTCATTTCTGGGTTCATGCCTTCATGAACCGATACACAATGCTAAGTTTTTTTTTTATAAGATACACAATGCTAAGTTGCTATCCCTATATATGGCCTCCCACCCACTCAATCCATAATCAATTCAAATTAATAAAAGATGAACCAGCAACATGCCAATAACTAGGAGTGGGTACATACTGATCGAGGATGATGAGGTTTGTTTGACGTCAGCCCTAAGTGGTGATTCTGATTGAGATTTCATTTAATGAAAAATTCATGATGAAAGATTACAATGGCCGGAGATGACTAGTCATCGAGGGTCGTTAGTAAATCAAAGGCTTACGAAGATTCGTGTTTGAGTTGGGAGTTCTGATTTTAGGCACTAGGCAAGTAGGCAATTTATTGAAATTTTGTCGATTAAATGATGATGATGCAATTTGTAGGAAATAATGAAATATATCACTGGAATGGAGGTGGAAAAGGAAACCCAGATTCAAAGAAAAAGAGAATACTAAACTGAGGGGGAGACAGAGAGTTAAGAAAAAGTCAACCATAGCTTGAAAGAAAATTGGAATTAAATAAGGGTAAAAAAGAAAAGAGAAAACTTGTCTAATTAATGTATTAAATATCTGATTTTTAGGAATAGTGGAGTACACATGTCATGTAATGAATAGAAAAAGTAGAAAGAGAAAGGTTGAAGGGAAAGATAGCTAGCATTCCTCTTTTTCAAATTCCAGCTTCATGCTTAACTAACAAAAATCTTAAGTTCACATCGCACAATAGTTCAAACTTAAGTGAGTATCGATCAACTAATAAAAAACATGATCATATCTTCACTGTCTTATTATTGGATATTTGAAATATGATATTTTTTTGTTCGAAAGTGATTTATTAATTTGTAGTGAATACAGCAGATAAGGTTTGAAGATAACAGATCTTCCTCTTCCTCTTGTTCTTGTTCTTGTTCTTTTATACCGTTTTGCCCAGAATTCTGGGTTTGATGTTAAGAACCCGTGTTTATTTGTAGATCTTTCCTAATCAGGGACGCGTCAAGCTACTGAGCAAGTAAAGCGCGAGAGAAGAAGAAGAAGAAAAAATGTGGGATCTGAATGACCCTCCTAATCAGGGATGCGTGGAGGACGACGGCAACGGAAAAAGTTGCTGCAGTTCGCAACCCGTAAGCCTACAGCTCTTTCCGGACCTCCCGGTAGATGTATCCTCTGAAATGGTACTCACGCAGAGGGACCTTGGGCTCTTCGATGACGGCGGATATGAGTGGCTCTTGTGGCTTCTGGGCGGCTGAGGCGACTATGGACTCCATTGCGCTATGGGAGTGGAGAAGAGGAAGAAGGAGAACAGAGGAGGAAGAACTGAAGAAGGATAACCGAAAGGAAAAGGTGCAAAAAAAAAAAAGGACAGCTGTCAGATTGTTAGTGGCTGTGGTCAGCCCCTCCTGACCAGGGCTGGTCAGCCAAGTTCTTTCCATCATGTAATGAATAGAAAAAGTAGAAAGAGAAAGGTTGAAGGGAAAGATAGCTAGCATTCCTCTTTTTCAAATCTCAGCTTCATGCTTAACTAACAAAAATCTTAAGTTCACATCGCACAATAGTTCAAACTTAAGTGAGTATCGATCAACTAATAAAAAACGTGATCATATCTTCACTGTCTTATTATTGGATATTTGAAATCTGATATTTTTTTCTTCGAAAGTGATTTATTTTATTAATTTGTAGTGAATACAGCAGATAAGGTTTGAAGATAACAGATTTTCCATAACTCCACAAATTTTTCGGCAACTTTTCTTCAGAGTTGTCATGTCTATACATGTGTTTACAGAGTGTTGACCTCAATAAATTGTTCTAGAATTAGGTTCAAATCAGCAATCACACCGAAAAAACAGAAAAAAGAAAAACGTTCAAATTGAAAAATTTGGGTGGGTAATCCGCGTACCCGTGTGGGGCTCCACTTTCTCACCCGTTAAGAAATTAAAGAATGAGAAGTTGTGGGTCACCCGTATCAGGCAAATTATTCGCACGCTACCTCTATTAAGTATTAACCCTATTAAGCAACCTTCGCTTCCCTTGCCTTCCTTATAAAGAGAGAATGAGATGCCAGTATTGGGCACCTTCCTATCTTCCATTAACGCTGTTGCTTGTCACAATCTCTGCTCCTCATTGTTGTCCGTTACAAACTTATAAAGGTCACAATCTTCTCTTCCTTTTTTACCTCCTCTCAATTGGAAACAAATTAACTGCTCTCTCTCTGCTGCCTGTTTCACGTTCAACGATCTCAGATACGCCAATTCCAAGGTTGTTATTCGTTTCCCTCTCTAAAAATAGTCATCTCTTTATTTGTTTATTTCACGACAGGAACTTGTGTCTACACATATCTATATATATGCTCGGAATCCCAATTGCCTGTTAACTATTTAATTAAACAAAAATGGGGGGTTTGGGACTTGTTCATCTTCTTCTGGTTCTTGTTTTAACATCTGGCAGTTGCAGTTGCAGCAGACGCATTCTTAACATGGCAGAAGCACCAAAACCCAACTCGGCGAGCAAGAATGATCAGTCGCTGACGCTTGAGAAGGTAAGACAGGCATTGATCAGCCAAGAAGACACCATCGTGTTTAGGCTGATTGAGAGAGCCGCCTTCCCTCTCAACTCTCCTACCTACCACCACAAAATTTCGTCTTCACCTTCTGTGTTTAACTTCATTGTCAAGAGCACCGAGGCCCTTCAATCTCAGGTAACTAATCACATTGCAATCATTTCTTTTTCTGTTCGTTTCTTGGTTTCGGCATTAATTTCACGTGAAATGTTTTGTTTGTTTCTTCATTTCTCATTTGAAATATCGTAAAATCCAAACTTACATTGTCTCTGTATAAATCGTATGGTCTGGTCTATTAATAATATATGTTTGTGTTAGTGCAGGCCGGTAGATATGAAATCCCTGAAGAACTGCCTTTTTTCCCAGAAAACTTACCACCTTCATTGCTGCCGCCTCCTGCTGATCCACCGGTAATTACCCACAAAGTCTTAAGTCTTTGTATTTGTATTTGTATTTGTCTCTGTCTCTGTGGATGTGCCTTTTCAATTTTGTCTCTACTGATCTCTTTTTTGATATGACGAATGATGTATTGTGTACGTATATATAGGTATTGCATCCTGCTGCAGCTTCCATTAATCTTAACAAAAAGATATTGGATATATATTTGAAACAATTGCTTCCTCTGTTTGCTGTCCCCGGTGATGATGGAAACTATGCAGCAACTGCCTCCAGTGATCTTGATTGTTTACAGGTATATTGGTTGACACCAGTTATGCTATTGGTTTGGTTGGTAACTTGGCCCCATCAAAGTTTCATTGTGCGCATTAGTGATGCTCTTATTCATATTTTAATCCATTCTTTTAAGATTAGATTAGGAACAATGCATATAGTCTACTACCTAGTGTAGGGGCACTTGGGTGTTTCAATAAGTTATTCAGATAAAATTAAGTGAAACTGAGAGTTTGGTATTCATCACACTTGCTGCTGCTGCTGCAGGCAATCTCTAGAAGGATTCATTATGGATACTATGTTGCTGAGGTCAAATTCAGGGACGCCCCTCAAGATTATGAGCCTGCAATTCGCGCTCAGGTATGCTTCAATTTCATTATTTGGTTCTTCATTGTCAATGAACTAGCTGGTTCTTGATCAAATGTAAGTACAAGTACTGAACTGGTTGTTTCAATTTCTCCAGGACAGAGAAGGTCTCATGAAATTGTTGACATTTACGAATGTGGAAGAGCAGGTGAAGAAGAGAGTTGAGAAGAAAGCAGTGATCTTTGGGCAAGAAGTGAGCCTTGACAACAACACTAACAGTGTAAAACAAAATGGAACTGTAAATGGAAAATACAAGGTTGATCCGTCTCTAGTTTCTCGTCTCTATGGAGAATGGGTAATGCCTCTCACAAAGGATGTTCAAGTTGAGTACCTCCTTAGACGCCTAGACTAGACACACTCAAGTTATTAGATTACGTCCACATTCAAGTCAATCTCTGTCCAATTTTTTGTATCTGTATTATTCACAAATTCATGTGAGATGTGAGGGTCATGAAACTTCAAATTTGAATCATTCAGCCTTGTTAATATGTTATTCAAGATATGATACGCACGCCAAGAAAAAAAAAATCAGAGAATATTATCACATCATACCCAACTGGTCTTAATTTATGCCTATTGTCAGCTGTATGCCTGGAAATTTATGTGTATTAAACTCTTTCAGAGTTTCAAATGTAATTTTTATTTTATCTCATTAAAATAAATAGTAACAATCCATCGTTAAATTTTAGCGGGCAACTAGCTGCTGGTCTCCAACAAATGATCTTTAGGTGTTACAAAGAAGTGTGTTAAAAATAAGTTCCAAGGATAATCTTAAAATGGACAAAAACTAGCTCACAATCGACAAAGCCAAGTTTCTTCTTGTTTTTCTTCATCAAGCATTGCACAAAATTCAGTCTCCTCTTTCGAGTGACTCACTCCTACATAAATGGCTCTCGCGACGCGGTTGGCAACTCCAGCTCAGGCTCAACTTCAGGGAGCGGAGAGAAATAGCAGTCAACCATGTCTTTAGACACTTCTTTCAAACTAGGAGGGTCCCACTGGAGATTGGCATGGAAATTAGTCATATGATCACAGCTTGAAAAGGGGATAATAGAAAGTAAGCCATACAGTTGTGAGGACTAAAAGTAGGGTGGGTACCTTGGGTGCAAAGTCCTTTTCCACTAATCTCGCCCAAACACCCTATTAAGTATACAGTAACAAAGCTTGATGTAATGGCCAGATTAAAAGATGCTTAAAAAATTGATATTTGAAAACCCCATACCTCACAGAAGTCACTTGAGACCCGTTTGGAAATTCCATTTAGGGATATCCGGTATTCACGAGCCAGACATTGATGAAGAGATTCAAATCTGCCTTCACGTATCTGAATCAACGGGTGAAAGTCAGGCATAGATAGAAAATCAATACAGGTATAACTCCATAAAATGCTAGGGAGCAATAACTCACAGATCGTAGGGAAACTTTCAAACTCAAAGGGGAGGCTTCTTTTAGTTTCTTGAGGGCTGTGGTGCACCATTCATCATAAGAATCAGCAGCTTCCTTTTCCTGAGCAGTTCATTACTTTCTTCTAAGATATAGTACCAAAAGTAACTTCTAGAATATGCATAAACTGGGTAAGATTTTCAAGTTATCTTTTATATCCATGGGTTACATTCCTAGACCTAAGACTGATATAGGACAATGATTTGGGTCCTAACCATGGGTAATATTGAGTCCCCAGCGAAACCAATAATGACCTACTTATGTAGTGACCAAAAGTTTAGATTGTAGAGCAAGTTGTATTTTGGTTTAAGAACAGATATATCATGCTTACCAAAGCATCAATAATTTCCTCAACCGTGTCATGGCTGAAACACCTGTCAATCCCTTCAAGCCTGAGTCAACATGAAAATTGGAGGTAAAGCAAGTCAGACAAACAGATAGATGATACTACATATAAGTTCTGTATTGGGAAATCATGTCGTTATTGCTGAAGTACACAATGAGATGAATATAACTTTAGTGCAGAGGAACTGCCCCAAGCATCAAAGCTGGAAGCAAACCAAAGGACACATATATGCTGATAATCGAAAAAAGAATTAATGCTTGTTCCTGAGGTAATAGTAATACAAAACAGAAAGGAATCTCTCTTGTGGTTGAAAATTTTAACATATACAGCACAATTTTTCCTTAACTCTCACATGTCAATTTAAACAATTGGGACTCAGGTATAGAATACATAATCCACCTTGTAACGGTGATTCATTATTGATAAGTTATATTATGGTCCTGTTTTGTTCAGAAAACCCTCAGATACTGAACTTTGGTAATTTTAAACCAAACCAACTAGACATGTTTATGAGTTGTCCTGTCCATAACCGGAAATTGTATAAAACATCTGTTTTGTGTGCAATGATGTTGTTTCATATGGAAAAATAGCAGCTAGGCCCACAAACTTGATGCTTGGACATTATAAGTCTTTGAACGGGGTTTATGTGTCTGTTTTTTTTTTCCTTTCTTTTTTCCCACCCCAGTGTCCCATTACATCCGACTTGGAGCTGATGTGCAACAAAAGGTGCCATATGACACCAAATAGCTGCAATCTCAACATTCAAGAACTTCAATTCTACCCCTTCTATTTGAACTACATATCTTACCAATAACAGCACACTTCTTTTTCACTTAGGAATTTAAGGTTTTCACAGATAAATATGGACAAAAAGGAAGAAGAAAATGCGAGACCAAGAGATATGTGATAGAAAATTACTTAGCAAGTATACTCTTCTGGTCTAGATTAACAAGGTCACCATACTCTGCAAGAGATGCTTTTATAACAGATGGTTCATCTGTGACCAATTTACCCACGCGTTCTTCAACCATAGCAAGTCTCTGGCAGGAAGAATTTTCATGATCATCAGATGAAGATTAATGACAAAATACTGAAACCGACAAGCAAAAGAATGAGGCGTTGAGAATACAAACTGCATTTAATACATAATGAGTGGCAAGGCCACATGCAATCATCTCTACACCATTAAGCTTGTCCCCTGTAAGAGCTAAGTATTCTCCTGCACAAATGAAACAAATAAGACGGGCAGTGAATGAAATGAAATTCTTCTAGATAAATGATATAGAAATTGAAATTCTGATAAAGGCAGAACATCTCCAATTTTCTAAGTATACTTTACCTAAGTAGCCAGGTAGACGAGAAAGATAATATGAAGCTCCTGCATCAGGATGGAAACCTATTTGAGCCTCTGGATTGCAAAAAACCTGCAAAAATGTGGCACATCAATAAGACATGACACAACCCCACCTCACTTAAGAGTTAAGACATAGAAAAAGATGCAGAACTGTATTTTTTATCAGCTCTCTCTCATGAGTGAGACATTAGCATATTCAGGTTAGAGTTGTTTCATGGCTAGACATATAGTTTTGGTGAAATCTTCTACATTTCATATGATATGTAGTTTGTAGTTTTGGTGAAATCTTCTACATTTCATATGATATGAGAAAAGAATCAACTACTTCAAACAAAACAGAACCACTGGTAAAACTCATTCATTATGTAAGCAGCAGTCACGTACAGTTTTATCAGTCACCACACGAAACATTCCTGGGAGTGAAATCCCAGCCCCACCTCCCATAGTTATACCATCCAAGATAGCTACCTGCATGAGTTCTGATTAAGTGATCATCAAAAGCACATTTAAGTTTGTCTAGGCACTTGATTGCACATTCTGTACTTAAACAATTAGTAATTTTAAAGAAATATTAACATGTGTAGAACAGAGTATGCTACAAATCAAAATATGCTACTGTTTGTGAAAGAAATCACATGATCCCACATATATACTGCTAAACTAGTATTAAGTAAACTGGTAAAAGTAATCAAGTAGTTAGGTACAAAGAACAACAATGTCGTCAACATTATAATGTCCCACTGTTTCATGTGATAGATTTCAAAAGAAGCTCTTATCCGATACTCACATGTGGCTTCAAGTATGTTCCTTGAATATATACAAACTTATACAATGTCTCGAAGAATTTTCTGCATTCCTCAACTTTCCCTGCACATTATGAAAACAGATGAAAAGAAAACCGACATGTCACTTAGACAGTAGAAACGGGATTCTGAAATATTAAAAGACATATGGAATAATTTGTTGTGTTAAGTTATTGAAGATTAAACAAAATGACGAAAACCAACTAGGCTTGAGTTGAAAGCTGATAAAGGGAACGTAAGTTTACCTTGATTGACTAGTTGAAAAAGGGTAACAGCATCCGCACCAGAACAGAAGGCTCTCCCATTACCCTTTAAAAAAGAAAAATCAAGAGACAAGAAGTAAATTTGACATAATACTAAAACCATTAAACCCAACAAGTGTGTCCGCACAGAACAAGATGATACCTTCATCAAGACAAAACCAATATCCGGGTTATCTTCCCATGATTCATAAAGTCTCTTGAGGCGAGATACCTATAAACAATCCCAAAAAGATAAAAACTTTTTTAAATACTTGGTTATGTGCATCAGTAAGCAACTGAGCAAACCCAGAAAACAGAGAGCAATGAAAAGGAAGAGAGAGAGAGAGAGAGACCATAGCAGTATTGAGGGCATTTAGTGCAGATGGTCTATTGAGAATGGCTGCTCTTGATTTGGTCCTCCCCTCAACCATGACCTGAATTTAAATTCGTAAAATAAAATGAAGGAATGCATAAATACAGTAGAAGAATACATAAAAGAAAACAAAGGAGGAGGGGATTCCTGAAATGAAAGAATTAGAGACAGACCAGGTCTTGGGGGTCATCGTGGTGATGGTGGGCATAGTTTGGCTGAGCAGAAAAGGCTCTGTGATGCTGATTCACACACCTCTTCAAAGCTGCTTCAAAACCCTTTGCTCTCTGCATCTCTCTCTCTCTTTCAGCGGGCTCCGTCCGAATCGATCCCAGTTCAGTCTCAGCTCTCACTGAGCTAAAACCCTGAACCCGAGCGCACCTTTTCCACTATAACTCACAAAACGCTGTCGACCGTTCGATTTGTCTGACTCTTTCTCTTAATATTTCTAGGGCTCAAATATGCTATTATTTCTCTTGTTTTGGTCTTATTAATGCATATTATATGATTCAATTTCGTGGAAATTAAATTCTGTAACTTTGTTAAAAGGAAAAAAAATATATATATCTCAAAGAAACCAAACCATGATTTTTATCCAAATTCTTCCTTCTTTTTACGATTTTTCAAAGAAAAAACACAATAAAATCCATATAAAAAAAATTGTTCGAGATTTCAGTGTTTCGTCAAATGGAACTCATTCTCAAAATCATGTTCTACAATTGTAAGTTTTTGGTAGAGAAGAAATTCAAGAAAAAAAATAAAAAGATTTAACATGTTTCGGCATACGCCATGCATTTCATGAATTCCTCCAGGATGACACCTACTAATGTGTCAAACCATGTAAAGCTTCATTTCTATTTAAATGATGTGCCGAGTTGTAATGAGACAAGTCTAACCCTTCTTCATTTCACGTTTTTAGATTTAAACAATAAAAAAGCCCTCTTACCTCTAATTACCACAAGTTTTAAGTTATAGTGTTATACTCTTATTCATGTTGAAATTGTTCAATTTCTGAAAACCAAAAAAGAAAAAAAGTGGAGATGAAGAGTGAGCTGAGACTTCAGTAGAGGGAAAGGAAGACTTTACTATGCTTATTCAAGTGAAGTGAAATTACAAACAATGTCTGGTTCATTTCACCATCAAATTTTCAAAGAACAAATGAGTTGAAATTCATTGTGTTAATCTATCCAAACTCCAAAGGACCTACATGACATTATCTCTTTCATTGACATTCTATTTTCAGGTCATTTGTCCATGACACAATGAACTGCTCATCATCAGCTTGAAAAAGCATTACCTTCCCCCAACTCATCAACTGGCACAGCATATTCCGAATCCCAGTCAGCATCAAAGACTTGTTGAAGTTGTGAAACAATGGCAGAGTTATTTGTACCAAAGCTGACACCCGCTGTTGTATAAAAGTAATCCCACACAAGATTGCTCGTCCCAATATGGGCTCGAACATCGCTTACTGCATACTTGCCATGGTTAACCCTGGTGTAACCAGGGTATATATTTCCAGTATGAGTACCATTGCCAGTTCTGGCAGGTCCCGTCGAGTTGAAACCTGGGACCATATAATACTTGATCTCAACTTTCCCAGAACAGTGGTTATACTCAGATGAATTGCAGAGAACATTAGAGTAGAGGAGAGATTTCAGGTATTGATCTGTGCTGTTGATAAAATGTGCCCAGTGTGCTACCAATAATTTCACTGTTGCATTCTTTGCAAACGCAACCTACCAAATACCAGTCGAATGTTTTGTAAGTTCAAAGCTTTACTCCATGGAAAAGGAACAAGTACACGAAAATAAGTAGGAGTCGTGGCAATGGATGTTACCTCTGATATTGCACAGGAGAGGGATGCCCAATAAATTGTATGCTTCATAAACTGGGACTGACCAAGCCAGTCCATGATACTAATCCTGACAGTCCCTCCACTTCCTACAGATTTAATAGTCTCTATCCATGCTTGTTCATCTGCCTGGTACTTGCCAAATGACAGCTGCGGACCACAAATGCCGTTAAAATGGATAAATAAGAAAACTCAGAACAACTCGGAACACAACTGAAATATGAGAACTTTGTTTTTCAACATCTTGATTTTTTCAAAGAGTTCCTTTCCTTTCTCATAATTACAATATGATAGCAACTTCTCATTTGTATGCACCTAGAAGAGTTCAGTGCTATATAATGAACACAAGATAAAAACCATTATGTCCAGGAAGTGACTGGCCAATTACCTCTGGAGGAGCAAAAGATAGATAGCTGGATTGGGGTTGCAAACTTGACTCATTATGTCCAGGAGTCTGGAGCTGCATTTTGAACATATGAGGGTCTGACAGTATGGGGTATCCTGCTACATGGTCAGTCTCCACAATCCCAGGGAGAGGTGAACTGCATTGACACAACCATACAAGACTTAAGTAAAGTTGAAGAACTGGATTGTATGAATCCTAGAAGCATAGGAGAGATAACACTAGTATAAGGAAAAACTGCAGTGGGTAAAGCATCTAGATTCTAGACACTTGAGGCAAAGAAGTTGATACGAGTATCATCTAACATTTCAAACTAACTAGAATTGAACTTGGTTTCCATCACAAACCCCAAAAATACATACCTACACCTTGCTTTAGAATCCACGAAATGCGACCAGCAAGGAACTTGTCTCTCGGTCTGCCACTGTTTATCTGATACATTTGTTGTGTAAGCTGTAGAATTAAGAGATGCAAGTTTCCACAGGTTGTCAAAGTAGGTCTCAACCTTTCTCGCTATTTTTGGACAACCAGCAAGATAAATTCCAACTTCCTTGACCTACAACCAACCCATTCAGACTCCCCCAATAAAGAATAATAGGACATGACATGTAAAAACAGTAAACCATACAAAGTAACAGGATAAACTCGTTAAAGTAGCAAGGTTTGAAGAAATACTTGTGTGAGAGATTTCCAGTCATTGTTTGCAGACCCAATATACACATCACGCCGATCTGATATCCAAACTTTGGCATGGACTATGCCAGAACCCCACCATTCACTAAGTAACAAAGTGACATTCTTCACATTGGGCCTTCCTGAAGCAAGTTTGGAAGGCTCTTTGGTGTAGTCAGGATATACACCCGAGTGTGATAGCAGCCTAAAACCCCATAACAGTATCAAATAAGAACAATGCATTTGATAAGATAGCTAAAAGACACAATCTTTAAACTAGCACAGAAATGACATGTAATTTAATGGCTTAGTTTCCCAAGTCAAAGTTGTGTACCTGATAGTAAGATTGCGATTAGCAGCATCATCTATGGCGCCATAAACAGAAGCACCTTGGTGAGCTCCAAATCTCTTCATGTCCTGTTTTGAGTATCCAAAATCTCCAGATTGAGGGTCTTTAGGATTGGCTACAAACTGCCAGTACTGAGCAATTATGTCCAGTCTCTGTGATGAGTTCCGCGCCAGCCACCGGAACACATCCGCTGCACAAACAAACATGTACAATCACAACATAATCAAATTCAATGAATTGGGTTTTGAGATAAAACAGCATATATATGTTACCGGTGGAGAGGACACCAGGGACACGACGGAGACCCGGCATGTCGGTGGGGATTGATTGGACCAGCCATGCTTTGCATTTCGCCGAACCTGAACATTCAGAGACGGGTAGCAAAGAAAGGTTGACTAAAACCAAAACGATGACGACGATAATGCGACTGTGAATGACTTTCATCTTTCTCTTGTCTCGACTGCGTAACTGTGTATATATCATCATACCGTTTGTGTACAAATACAATAATAGGCATAAAGTCAAACCCCGCAAACTCGTATGCTAATCCAATAGTCTCTGATATTCCGAATTCTGTTTCATCCTTATTAGCATTAAGTAGAAGTAATAATCACGTCTCATGTAAATGTAAAACAGTAACAGTAATCTCAATCATTCATTCACATGCAACCTGGTCAATTCTATTTTCTAAAACATCGACATAACATGATAGTTTGATGAGTTTGCAACAAAAGTGAAAATGAACTGGCACTTATTTAAGATCAACATGCATGCACAGAGAATTTTACAATCGGTACCAAAAGATGTCAAGGCAATGCCACCAAATAACTGATTACACTTTTAACTACAGTGAACTCTGTTCCCTTTGAAATAATAACATGCCAGCCACAGAAAGACAATTTGATCATTAGCTACAACAAATCCTACCATTTTTGTACACTTGGCAGTTGAATTTTCCTCACTTCATTCAAATAAGATACCACCCTAGGATATAGAATGCCTCCTGTGTCTTGATGAAACAGACTTGGAATCACCAGGAACTATAGAAGTTGGGCTCTGAGAACTCCCAGAAGTCTCCGAGCTCTTGTTCTCTCCATGCCCCCCCTTCCCCACAGACCATAACTTGTCAAATATCCTCCTTGACCTAGACGGCAACAACTGTGCAC
This sequence comes from Rosa rugosa, assembly GCF_958449725.1. Classification (NCBI taxonomy): domain Eukaryota; kingdom Viridiplantae; phylum Streptophyta; class Magnoliopsida; order Rosales; family Rosaceae; genus Rosa; species Rosa rugosa. The sequence continues at coordinate 50,858,505 of NC_084822.1, read as the reverse complement.
CACTTCTACTATTCTTGCTGTTCTTCTTACCCAATTTCCCATTCTTCTGCAACTCTTCGCTTACCTTCATTTGACTCAGCTGTTTTCCTAAAGGTTTGCAGTTTTCTTCTGCTGTCTTGTCACATTCTTCATCCAAATTTGTGGTGGAATGTGAAGCATCGGATGGATGGTTGTTAAGGGACCGAGCAGCAGCTGAAGATCTCACCTGCTCAAAAAAGAGAACTTGGACAACAACTCGCAGTGGAAGCTGCTCGTTCTGTGCAGCATCCATGGATGCCTCCATTGTCAGTTTCTTGACATCCATTAATCCACATATTCTTTTCCTTTCAGCCTTTGTCAGACTAGGGTGCTCCTGGACAGGACAACCGATCAGTACTCGATAAAAAAAGTTCACTAAAATCTGAAAGAGGCATATGTTTAGCAATCCACAGAAACGGCACCAAGTACAAAAGGGAATGCAAACATAAATAAAACGGGTTCCAATTTATTGTGCCAAAGATGTTCGTTTTTGAGACCAGGATGTGAAAGAAAATTGGTAAATCAATCCTATTAGCACGACAGACATCTCTCACATGAGAAGCAAAAAGCATGATGATGTATAAATAAGAAAATGAATGAATCACACACGCACTTGACATGAAAGCATACCTTCAGGTAGATATCAATGGCTTTGTACAATCCATCATGAATTGGCCTCGCTAACTCAGGAAGCAATTGTGACAAGTCTATGAAACTACCAAGGTTAAGATTAGGCTCATGAGCAATTTCGGCAAGATACCCATCAATCAGTCTACCAACACCCACCAAGGATCCATGCCCCAAGATAAAATTATCAGTACCCCTTTCATTCTTCCGAACAACATCTAAATCCCAGTTACTCTTTTCATGTATCACAAACCGATTCACAATGGACTGAACCAATTCAACATCATAAATAGTAATTTGAGGAGACCGAGCAGGGATCAATAAATCACCAACACGAGCTTCAGGTAACTTCAAACCAATCCTGTTAACCAGAACCTCCCTCAATGACTCATCTGCTCCAACCAAAGTACTAACTTTCAAAAGTTTCAGTAAGAAACTGCATGAACAACCCACACCTTTGTCAGATGGCAATAAACAAATAATAGTTTCTACCAGAGATTTGTTTCTCAATGCATGATCATCAGAAATCAACGCATCAACAGAATCTGGCAACCATCTAAGTGCATAAGTTTTCAGAGCCTCCCCAATAACGGCACCATCCATTCTTCCTTTTGATTTCACAGCAATCATGACACGCCTGTAGAGATCAATATCTAGCTCACATATATCTTCAACCCACCAATCCCTTGGAATATTTTCCATTTTGTCTCGATAATTAATCCCTTCTTCAATAATTTTATCAGGCTCTGTTAATTTTCGGTTGTATGTGTAGGACCAGCTGATATTTGCAGGGTCGACAGAAGTTTTAGAAGCGATTGAATCTATGCATCTTCCGACAATCTTCAGATCCTCGGACCATGACAGAAGAGGTTTGGTGGTTTGGAGAACAATAATGGTATCTTTCCAGCTACGAAATATACTTGAATTCAGGAATACTTCAATTTTATATATCAGGTTACTGCGATCAACATCCTCGGTCATCTCCAGATACTCAGCGGCACAACGAGCAGCCACAACATTGTAAGCATTGAGAGTAACAGTCATTCCATAGCAAAATTTTGCACAGACTTCAAAGGAATTTGCCCCACCGGGGAAATCATCCATGCAAACTTCGACGACTTTCTCCTCATTGGCTTTAGGTACTAGTTTTTGCAAGCGATTACTCTTGGAAAGGAGAGGGAACTGAAAATACAAAGAGATTCAGCAATACAAAACAGAATAAGCTTTGCTAGAGAAAAGCATCATTAAATTTAGAGGGAATAAAACGTCAAATGAAAGAGCACCCCAGGTTTTCATTTTGCAAAAGAGGAACAACAAAAGTGGGAATATTCACATCATATATCACCATCAAAACAAATCTAATGCTGTATTAATAAAACATACCTTGTGAAGGTAAAATTGCACTTCCCCAACCTTTACGATGACATCTGAATCCAACTCAGATGTTACATATCTGCATGAGCATAGGAAGATAAAATTGAGCCCAAAGAGTCGAGGGCAATACAAACTATAAGAGGAATGCAAATAAAAATTATCTTCAAAATTGGATAGCATATCACAACAATATATGCACGACTCCCGATCCATAACAAACAAACATAAGAAACATGGAGAGTAACTTAATTTCATCAGGGATAAAACAGAGATGACATGCTCAAAGTATTGACCTATTTCCCTAAAGCTTCTAATAACAAATGGTGCATCCTACATTGCTAAAGTAGATGAACAAATTCATCTTCTGTTCAGACATTTGTTAAAAAATTATATTACAGTAGAAGGAATATGACATCCTTACATTACTCGGGAATTGATTACAATCATCAAACTTTTAACAACTACAGCTATAGATTGGTCAGCATTTTGGCAAGAGAATGGAATACGGTCCATTTCAACCACTTCCTGTAGTGTTTAGGTTGTAACACTCCTCATATGAGGCTAGATAGCAACTTAGTGCAGAGTTTCTATATTTTTGTTAGTAGTTCACCTTAGAGAAGCTAATCTGAGGAAAGTCCAAGCTCCAAGTCAGGGTCTGGAAATCAAATTAGATATAGCATGCTGTAGCACAATGTCCAAAACCTCTTTGACTTGGAAATCAAAAGGTCATAAGGATACTTAACTTTCTAATTTCCCATAACCTTGCAGTGATTAGCAAAGATCTACCAGTGGAATAAGACCACACTGGACTGGAGTACAGCCAAAGAAAAAAAAAAAAACAAATATCTGTCATTGTAGTCCATGCTGTAATAATCTTTCAAACTAACTAATAGATGTAGCTCTTTTCCAGCCTAACAATACAATTTGCAGCCAGAAAACCAGCACATGCAGGATCTGACACAGTCTCGACCATTTGCATATTTAATCAGATTAAAGGCGATCCATCAGAAGATAAACATGTCATCTTTTTTATACAGATGCTATTCATCCAAGTTTGCAAGATATAATCACCAAGCTGATCTTGTTTAAAGATTAAAAAAGAAGAACATGCAACTAAATGGTTGGTTAAGAGGAAGAATTTGCCCAGTGTGATTATGATTTGAGAGCTTGGGTGATCACATATGACTTGCCCAAATTTGGACCACAAACACAAACTCATTTAAAATATGACATTCCATTGCTGGACCACCACCTGAAAGGCCCTTTGACACCCTAATCTCTCCCTTTTACCATACTGTCAATAGCAACACCTTTGAGATGAAAAAAGAAAACAATGATAATAACATCACGAACGCCCATGTGGTTTCTCTTACTCTGTTTTCTTATTTATTATTTTCTCTATGTCCTTCCTATCCAAAGAGAAGAATTTTTTTTGCTGTATTTATCATCACCGATTCACCAGAAGAATTAGCCACTTACAACTGAGTAAGTGCATACTCATACAAACAAGACCTCAAACTTTAGGTCCAATTTCACAACTTATACAGGAAAATAAGACCTAAAACTGGGGATCGAAGAGACGCATTGAAGCAGAGGCAAAGAAAACAAATATAATGCTAAAACAAGGGCTTCATTATAGGGGAAAAAAAAAAACAGAACCAAAATTCGAAGAGATGAAAATGATTTGTTAGAGCTGATGCTTGAGTTTGTAGTAATATTACAGGTGTGTGCACAGAAAAGATGAAATATGTTTACCTGATCAACTTGCCATCAGCTTGAAACGCATCAGGCTTGGACCCTAACTTCATAAACTTCATCTTGACCCCAAAATGTCCTTCTAAGCCACCACAAATTACGGAAACAAGTCTTGAGTCTAAAGACGGGCTCCGTTTCGTCTGAATTAAGCAGCGGCAAATGTCGAGTTTCTCTCTCTCTCTAAAACTCTTGAAGACCAGGAATGGAGCGGTCTCTCTCTCTCTCTCTCTCTCTCTCTCTCTAGTTGCTTGAATGCTTGTTATGCTTGTGTTTCTCTCTTGTGTTTCTCTCTGAAACACGCAACCAGAAGAGAAGGGAAGACCATAAATTTTGGAGCGAGACAAGAGACAGAGACAGAGACAGAGACAGGGACAGAGACTGAGACAGAGACAGAGAGCAGGGGTGGTGTGGGCTTATGATACCAGCACCGCCTCCTCGAGCTTGGTGCTTTTCCCATTCATTTCTTCCAAGCCTTTATGATGACATTGATGACGCTCCTTATCTTTACACAAATACGTACCAAACCCCACGAAAACAAAATCTAGAGCAGACAGGGGATTGTTGTAATTTTGCATCAATGGCAAGGGTACACAGAGGAATTGTTCTCTCTAGAAACAAAGCTCATATCATAAATTCTCGCCGCCTTTGCTTTAAATCAACCCTGATCCTCTGAAGATCTTCTTCTCGTTTCTTAATTGTTTAAAGGGGGCGCAAATCTCAATGGCTCTTCTCTCTCTCTCTTCTACTATACGTGGTGATATTTCATATCTCATCGGTTTGGCTCTGACGCACCTTGTCTCCTTTCTCTCTTCTCTTCTCCTCCTCGTCCAGTATTTTGCAGAAAAAATTAGAGAGAGAGGAGAGAGAAGAGAGGGAAAGTTAGAGAGAGAAAGTGTGAGTGTGTATAGAGAGTAGGGGACTGTTACAGAGTGGCTCAGATGACTTTTTAACTAGCTTTTATGCCGTTAAGGCACGCCACCCTTTAATGGACTATCTTACCCCTCCTCTTTGTTTTTTTTTTTTCCGCTGGGTGTCTCTCCGTCGCCTTACACGCCGGAGCCGGAGAGGTTGCCTTACGCGCCACTTGAGAGCGGATGATGTTCCCGCCGTTTGACGCGTAGCTTATATGGACAACAACTTCTGACTTTTGATCCAATATTCCTTTATAGTCAATACTACGCTAACCGAGGAGAATTTGGGTAAGTTATCTATTTACAGGATGATTACAGTCATTACACCAATCGTGCCGTTGATTTTCCATTGGAGTTAGTTTACTCTTTACTCCTGCAAAACAAATTAGCTTTAGGTATTGTATATTATTTGGGAAAAATGCACGAACAGTGTGTCTGGAGACTCTGAGGACTGTCAAAATGATACCTGAACTTTCAAATGTATCAATGTGATACCTAAACTTATATTTTCTTGTCAACGTAGTACCTACATCAACTTTCCGTCACGGCACCGTTAAATTTACCACGTGTGAGGCACGTGACATACAAAATGAAGGTAAAAAGACTGATTTGCCCTATAACTAACATTTAAAATGCACGAACAGTGTCTGGAGACTCTGAGGACTGTCAAAATGATACCTGAACTTTCAAACGTATCAATGTGATACCTAGACTTATATTTTCTTGTCAATGTAGTACCTACATCAACTTTCCGTCACGGCTCCGTCAGTTCAAGTCACGCCTGATGCATGTGAGGCCGAAAATGATAAGGCAGCGGGTCTTCTCCTAGATCCAATGCTCGGCCCGCTTCTTCGGGGCGCGGACCTCGTGGTCCTCGCCGCAGCTTCTGGTGTTGCCACCAATTAAGGCAGACTTGGGAGTTGAATAGGGTTGAATGATTTTGCAGAAACAAGTTGGACTTGGTTTTGTGTTTTAGAAGTGAATCGAACAAGGGAGAAGCTTTGCTAAAAAAAATTATTTCTCATTCTTTTTTGTTCTTGGAGTTCCCAGATCTTTCATTTCTCTTTCAAAATGGGTTTGTCGAGTTTAAGAAGATGAACAAGAATGGGTTCAAGAACATAAACAATTGAGATTTCTTTTGTTTTTTTTTTTTTTTGCCTTTTTGCTGGGTTTGAGAAGATGAACATGAAGAAATGTTAGGTTCATACTTATCGGATTGGGATTTTTTTTTTTTTTTTTTTGAGAATATATTGGATTGATCTTGGTTAATAGAAAAAGCAAAAAAAATTAATCATCTTTTATTTTCAATATAATAAATTATTATGTTTTTATTTTCAATTTTAAACTTATTCATTTAGGATTTGATGGAGTGGAAAAATCCTTTTTGCCCTCATTTTCGGCCTCACATGCGTCAGACGTGACTCGAACTGACGGAGCCGTGACGGAAAGTTGATGCATGTAGGTACTACGTTGACAAGAAAATATAAGTCTAGGTATCACATTGATACGTTTGAAAGTTCAGGTATCATTTTAACAGTCCTCAGAGTCTCCAGACACTGTTCGTGCATTTTTCCCTTTAGGATTTGATGGAGTGGAAAAGTCTTTTTTGCCCTCATTTTCGGCCTCACATGCGTCACACGTGACTCGAACTGAAGGAGCCGTAACGAAAAGTTGATGTAGGTACTACGTTGACAAGAAAATATAAGTCCAGGTATCACATTGATACATTTGAAAGTTCAGGTATCATTTTGACAGTCCTTAGAGTCTCCAGACACTGTTCGTGCATTTTTCCCATATTATTTTATAAGAAAAATTAAATTATAAAGAAAATCCTCTAGCACAACCGGTTGAAAAGAACTGCATTCCTAACTAAAGTAGCCATGCTAGCCATTTTTTAGTCAAATTTTAGTTAAAGTAGCTAAAAAGTCATTTTAGCTAGTCATTTTAGCTAGCCACTTTAGAATTACGTCTGCATCAATACTCTCTATTTTAGCTAGTTTTGAATTTATATTATTTTTTAAATGAATATTAAATAGTTTAAATGTATTTATAAATTACATAAAATAACTTAAAATGAATGTTTTAAATTATAGAGAGTCGCATTCCGCTCTCAATATTTAGACGCGATATAACTAAAAGTTATAATAGAGAGCCACTTAGGAGTCTGGTGCAGCAGCTAAAATAAATAAAAAGCTAAACATGCTCTCCAAAATAGCTAAGGAGCCACAATAGAGAGTCTGCTAAATATGCTCTAAAATGGCAAAATTGTTTTCCCAATACATCTCCGCATCATTAGAATTACTTAAATTTATTAAACTATCAACTGAAAAATTAGCTTTATGAAACACATGATTAATTGCGAAATAGCGAGTCAAAGTAGGTGATGATGTGCTTGATATATTAGCTTTAGGTATTGTATATGGAGCCATTGAAATAGTTTGGTTTATACGAATTGCTAGCGTTGGTGTTACTCAGTTATTGCATGTTTTACATCGAATTAGTCTATTGACACATATAGTGTGTAATATGCTGATTACAGTTAGTTGTATCTCACTCATTTGTAATTTGAGGCACTATTTAAAATTTGTTTTCTTTTTTTCACTTATAGAGATATCTTATAAATTAACTAAATTTTTTATTTTATATTATATTGAAAGTATTAACGCATCATAATATCATATGCGTCGCACATATCTTTATAAGATGAAAATGTTGATTACTACATGTTCACTTTAAATATGAGCTTAAAATTCATATACTTTTGTGTTCATGAGACTACTCTCATTCTTTTTATGTTGAAGGGTTCTCAAAACAATAAAAACCAAAGAAAAAAATGCATCAATCTCATGTTTTTTGTTACCATACACTTTTTTTTTTAATCGAAAGAGGTCAACCCGATTTTATAATTTAGCAAGCAGTACCAAACGATACACCCCAATGGAGTCGTCAATAAAGAGTTGTCATTTAGGACTTACAAAGAACCTATTTCTAACAAATAGAGAACTCCACAATCCAGAGTACACCCACCTTTTAGGAAATCCACGCACCATTATTCTAACAAAACCTAACTGCTCAGAAGTTGTTTAAATAAAATTTCAACCGAGCAGTAGATTTTGCGACCCAAAACTAAAATCAAAAAAAAAAAAACATAGTCATATTCCCCTTAAACCAAAGAGGAATAATGACTAAATAAAAAATAAAAAATAAAATGCCCAAAACCACTTGTGAGCCCAAAGCCCAGATTGGAGAAACCCTAGCAACCTCCACCAAGGATACCTCCTGACTGCCGGTGAAAATCATGCTGCCTCCACCATAGCCAACGCCATCGGACGCAGCAGGATCATCAACCCAACCCAACGCCTACAGAGCTTGCCAGATCCAACGGGCGCTAAGCACTGTCACTACACCACCACCACAGGAGACGTCGCCGCCCCCAGACGAAGGTCGAAAGCTAGCCTTACCTTCAGCTAGTCCACAGCCAGACGCCATAACCACCATCGAACCAGCAAACCACGCCCAATAGAGGCCAACGCCATTCACCCCATCACCATCAAAGGGATCAAAGATGCAGCGCGCAAACCAGATACCCTCGACAGTAATGGATGAAACTGAAGCCAAAGGAAAAGACACCAGTCGCGATCCCAACCGCGATCTAAATCCATCGGTGCTCAGCCCAAGTGATACAGAGGAAGAAAGCGAAGAAGAAAACATGGCAGAAGCCGGCTTTGGCTTACCCAACATCGATGAGGACGGCGGGACAGTGCTCCATCGAGGATGGAGGAAGGTGCAGAGCCGCTGGTGCGCTCCCAGACCTAGCAGAGCTCTGCTAGGTTTCATTGTTATAACTGAATAATCTTTAGAAGCAAAATTGATGTCATAACATGTGCCACATCATTTGGTAATAATATTTGGTATTTTTGTTACCATACACTATTCCGCGCTGAAATTTTTTAATGAATTTGTCGTTTTTTGTACTATTTTTATCCATGGTCATAATCATATTAATTTATGAATTCTTTATTTAAAAAAAAATTCCATGACAATGGTTAATTGTGTAAGAGTAAAAACAACATGTAGCCTACATTTATTGCATGCAGTAAATAGTACGTAGTAAATTGTAAAACAAAACGTGATAGTCAATGAGTCAAGTAGTCAAACGAGGAATTCAAACGGAAACAAGTAATTCATCAATTTGGTTCGAGTCAAATCTATCCAAGGCAGTAACCAGTCAACTACTCAACATTACAACATGAGCAACTCCAATATGTTATCTATATTTTTATTTTTCTCTATTTTAGGGAAAAACGAGTCTCTTTCGCTTCAATAAATTCTCTATAACTATCCATATTTTAGAGATAATGAAGAAAGAGAAAATAAAATTCCCTAAATTTACAACAATCTCTAAAAATTTAAGAAATAGTTATGGAGATTTAGAGATTGCTGTAAGATAGGAAATCTGTTGGAGTTAGAGAAGAAAAATTACTTAAATCTTTAACTTTTACTTCCCTATAGTATAAATATTATAAAAAAAGTTGTTGAAATTGCTCTACTGGTTATTAGTCAATAACACAATTACACCTCACAAATCAGAATTACATGCATCAAATAAATATATGTGGACCGTTGCTTCGATAGTTGGTGGGCTAGCTCCAGTCCATCACCTAACTTATTAAGTTATTATTAACTCTGCAACTGATTCAAGTGAACCTTATTCAGTTATTCGTTGATGTCAAATTAACTAGCTACCGCTTCCCAGAAGACCAGACCATACTAACAAAGTCTTTTAAGTATGTACGTAAGCTAGGGTTTAAACTTTGTGAATTCTAAGTACGTTTCTTGTGAGCTTTATGCTCGTATATTCGTACCCTTTCATTGATGAATTTGCACTATCTGAACCATGTTTCCCTGGCCTTTATATACATGAATGATTATATATCTACTTTGGTATGATATATATGTATATAGGCCCTGTCCCTGCTAAATCTAATTCGTGGTCGATGCATATATAACAGCCATATATAACGAACTAACGAAGAACAGCCATATATATATAGCCATAGCCAGAGGGTCTGAGATAGTAGCTCTGGGCATGCATGCAGCGGAAGGGAGCGGGGGGACCTTTAAATTAAATTAGGTAGTCGTACTCCTACATGTGTAAGAATCTGCTGGATATATATACACATCGGCTTAAATGTTTGCTTCATTTCTTGGACAAAGCTGGCTAGCTTGACGATTCATCCAGAAGGAGAAAGAGAAAAAGAAGCTTACAGCTGCTGCTATAAGCTAGCTTTGAACAGAGTCATCATCAGATCCAGTACTGCCTACAGAGAGCTAGCTAATAGCTATGGTAAGCTAATTAATCCTTTCAAATCTTTACAGCTGCTGCTTCATCATTGTTCCTAGCTACCGCTCACTCAACTACTCGTTCTGCATTTTTTCCCCAACCTTCAATGATCGATCAAGTCTCTAGCTAACTCGCGTCGATATTTAATGTTTTTACAGGTAATCAATAATGACAATATAAACATGCCGGGGATCGAACTAGCTAGCTAAGTATAACTATATATATCAAAACTCTTTCTCATTTCAAATTAAGTATGCCCGTAAAATAATTAGCAAATTATATATATAGGAGGTTAATCAGCTAGCTCTTGCATGTCCATCATTAGATGACCCAACTAATATATCTTTTTCGATCTCATTCACACGGTAATTATATTTTATTGTTTTCACTTAATATATGACTCAAACACATGTACCTCCCGTATGTAGAGCCATGATCCGGTTGGTATACCGACGGCCCTGTACCATTTGTGTGCCATTTTGTTGATTTCTAAGTCTCCATGGTTTGATTGACCGTTTTTCCAACCTCGTGATGTGATGGAGAGTATGTAGCTCATTTTTCGTCCCCTTAGACAATAGAAGTTACGAGTTGGCCAATTATTGGCTCCTGTTCTGTAATGTTTTTTCACTTATAACAGTTTCTTCAATATGAATGAAATTCATTAGATTAAAAAAAAAATGCCACGTTTTTCTCTTTTTCTATATCAATAAAAGCTCTGTGTCAAACAGTCAAACTTCACCTATATATGAAGTACTTATAACACGTTTCGTAATAAAAAATAAAACTCATAATAGAATCAATGAAAGGAACTATGGTAAGCTAATTAATCCTTTCAAATCTTTACAGCTGCTGCTCACAAACATGTGGAAACTTCCATCATTGTTTTTTTTTTTCATTAAAAATATGTGCATTGCAGTATATGAGGTTAATTATAAGACCTTTCCCTCAACAGTAACTACTTGCCATTATTATTATTATTTCCTTTATTATATGATCTATGCCAATATCCGAACTTGTGTTTTCAAGTCTATAATCAACTTGTAGATCATTCAAATTAAGAATAAATGGTTAGGCGTGACCCTACCATGGACGATCGATCCATGGATCATAAAAGAAGTGCGACGATGGAGGACCCGAACTACTTATAGTGGCAACATTATTGGGCAGTAGGGACGAGCTAGAGGGACCATATATAAGTACCAATTTACGTTGGCTGAGGTTGAGATATGAAATTTTTTTTGGCAAAGGGCTGAGGTTGATATATACGCATGCTTAGATCTCGTTTGATTTGCAGAAATGAAAGTAGTTTTTTTGTCTTTCTCATAGATTCTGCAAATCAAACTAGTTTTTTTGTCTTTCTCATAGAAAGGGAAATGAAATTTTCGACGAACTTTCAATTCCGATGTTTTTTTATATTGAGACCTCCATATTTGTTTATTTGACTTCTCATCTTTTTACACATCCTATTTGTTTTTTTAAAAGTAAAATTTACTAAATAAACCTCTTTTAAATAAAAGAATTTTTTTTTGGAGCATTAAAGATGAGTTTTAATGCTCCCATAATTATTTATCTACCATAAAAGAAACTTGACATTGTTAAAAAAAGGGTTTTTGTCCATTTACCCAATTTCTAGTGATTTTTTTCCCACTAACCCCATTAAGTTTTTTTAATTCTCTCTTACCCAATACACTCTAAGGAAGTCTTCCCTAATACCCTATTAAGATTTTTTTTTTGTTTTTAATTTTTTTTAAATACCATTCTACCCCTCACCCCTTTGTTACTTAGAGAAAAAGAGAAGATGGAAGAGAGAGAAACCATAGGAGACTTCGCCGGAGCCCGTCACCGGTCGCCGGATTCCGGCCAACTTTCGCCGGAATCCGGTCACCGGCCGCCGGATTCCGGTCATAGGTTGCCGGACATGTTTATTACCCCAATAAACGTCTATTGCTCCCCAATGAAGGGGCAATAGACCCAATAGATGTCTATTGCCTCCAATAGTCTATTGCCCCCCAATAGAGGGGGAATAGACGTCTATTGCCCCCCAATACACGTCTATTGCACCCCAATAGAACTTTCAGTCGCCAGAATATAAACAAATATTCTTAAAATTAGACAAATAAAACTTTAATTAAATAAATAAAATGAGAAAATTACATCAATTCAAAACGTCTATTGCCCCCCAATAGATGTCTATTACCCCCCAATAGACGCTTTAACAGATGTCTATTGCCCCAATAGAACTTTTTTTTCTTCATTTTTTCTTTCTATCCGGGCATTCTGCACCATTTTACCCAAAAAAAAAAAAAAAAAAAACAGAGAAATTGTTTGAGTCACCCAATGAAAAGCTCTGGGCACCCATGTCCTCTTCTCCATTCCTGTTGCAGTCGGAGTCGACTTCTTCTTCATTCTATTTGCTGCTCAAGACGCCTCCACGTCGTCGCTACTGTGGGCGGTGGCGTCGCTCGACTCGCACCCGGAGATTCTGGCCAAGGTCCGGGAACTGATCACGGCGGACCAGCTAACGCGGATGAGGTACACGTACTCGGTGGTTCTTGAGGTCGTGTGGTACTGCGCTCCGGCCACCATGGTCCCTAACGTTGATGTTGTTGACTTTTCGTTTTCCGAGAAGTGATTTCGACGAGTACGCCAACGCAAATCCAGTGAGAGGGATAACAGCGAGTGCCGGAATGATAACAGCAACGACGGCGAGGCTGCGGAGGCTCGGGATCGGCGAACAATCGAACGACGGCGAGGCTGCGGAGGCTCGGGATTGGCGAACAATCGAACGACGACGAGAACATTCGAGTGGCTGGAGCTCCGATCGGAGCTTCTTCGTCGTCTTCAGGCTTGGACTGCATCTCCGGCGCGGCGATCACAGAGAGAGAGAAATCGGAAGTGGAGATCAGGGGGAGAGAGAGAAAGGAGAAAGAGGGGCTTGCTGGCGGCGTGGAGAGAGAGAAGAGAAGACAGAGTGGCATAATGTAATTTTTTAATTAGGTGAAGGGCAAAGTTGTCATTTCTCTTTAAATTGGGTTAGTGGGAATAAAAATCTATTGCTGGGGTAAGTGGGATAACTTTGGTTCATTTTGGGGCTTTTGGTCAATGACCCTTAAAAAAAAGGGTCTTTGACCCAAAGCACCAAAATGACTAAAAACTATCTCACTTACCCCAACAACAGATTTTCATTCCCATTAACCCAATTTAAAAGAAAATGACAAATTTACCCTCATATTAATTAAACAATTACATACCACTATCTCTCATCTCTCCGATCAAACTCTCTTCTCTCTCTCTCTCCTCTCTCTCTCTTCTCTCTCTCACACGATGTCGGCCAAATCCTCGTCGGCGCACAGGTCGTCCTCGTTCACAGTCGGGGACGGCTCTACTCGGGCACGACCTTCAGCTCCGGCAAGATCTCTCTCCTCTCTTCAACCGATCATTGTCGAAACGACGTCTTCATCAATGAGGGACTTTCTCCGGCAGGCCGGCGACGACAGTCGCTCTACGTGGTCCTCCTCCTCTGCGTTGAACACGTGGACAATAAGAAGAACGGCAAGCCGGTGCTCTACCTCGTCAACCGCGACATCGATTTGAAGAAGTTGTTTGATTCCTACCGGAAAGGCCCGAATCCGAGATTTCGGTCAATGTTACCGCCGGTCTCGGGTTCTTTTTCGTCAAGTCCTGGGCCGAGTTCTTGGCCCAATTTCGGTTCCAAACAACGAAGCTCTTCTTGTTGGTGCTCCATGACACGATCCATTCAATTATTCTGATTCGTTGTGAATTTTCTCATCCATTCATGGATAGCTTCACCGTGCAGTTGTGTTTTGTTAAAAGCAATGGTTCTGCTCTCTGCTTAAAAATGCAGGTCTACAACCCGTGAAGAAGGATGAAGAGAAGAGAAGAGAAGAGTGGGTGCCCAGAGTATTTTTTGGGTGGCCAAATCTTTTTTTTTTTTGGTAAAATGGGGTAGAAGGCCAGAAGGTAAGAAAAATGGGAGAAAAAACAATTCTATTACGGAGCAATAGACATCTATTAGGAGGTACGGCCCCGTTCACATGGTCACCTACTGACCAAATATCATTGGTCAGTCACCGTTCGATTGAGATCAGACGGTTGACAGCTCTCATCTCAGATTTCATCACTTAGCTGTCAACCGTCCGATGTCAATCGAACGGTGACTGACCAAATAATATTTGGTCAGTAGGTGACCAGGTGATCTTGACTGTGGGAGGCAATAGACGTTTTGAATTGATGTAATCTCCTCCTTTTTTTCTTTAATTAAAGTTTTATTTGTCTAATTTTAGTAAGATTAGTTCCCATTCCGGCAACCGAAAGTTCTATTGGGAGGCAATAGATGTCTATTGAGGGGCAATACATGGCTGATAGTCGTTTATTGAGGGGCAATAGACGTCTATTAGGGAGCAATAGACTATTGGGGCAATAGACGTCTATTGGGGGGCAATAGACCTCTATTGCCCCTCTATTAGGGGGCAATAGATGTCTATTGGGGGCAAAAAAACTTTCCGGTGAGATTTTTAGCAAATTCCGGTGGGCGGCAGCCGGTAACCGGATTCTGGCGAAAGTTGGCCGGAATCCGGTGACCGGAATCCGGCGGCCGGTGATGGGCTCCGGCGAAGTCTCCTATCGTTTCTCTCTCTCTCTCTCTCTCTAAGTAATAAAGGGGTGAGGGGTAAAATGGTATTAAAAAAAAATTAAAAACAAAAAAAAAATCTTAATGGGGTATTAGGGAAGACTCCCTTAGAGTTTATTGGGTAAGAGGGAATTAAAAAAACTTAATGGGGTAAGTGGGAAAAAAATCCCTAGAAATGGGGTAAATGGACAAAACCCCTAAAAAAAAATCTGAGATAATTATTGAAAAAAGATAGTGTAATTAACAGGATTAACAGAAATTTATTTGGGTTTTTCAAGCCTGCTATTTCATACTTAATTATGGATTTTCAAAGCTTAGTTTTTATGGTTTATGGTTGCATGTTGGATTTTAGATAGGTTGCGATATTAAATTTGTTCATGCTCTGTTATTTATTATTTATTTTTGTCTTATATGCCGCTTCACAAACTTATTTGGTTAGTTTACATGAGGGTTCTCTACCCCTGTTTCATGATCCTCAAGAGAAAGACCTTTGTCTATTTTTTCTCTCTTGCATCACAATATTATTTTTATATAATTCGCAAGTAATTTTAATGCATTTTCTCTTGATTTTTTTGTTCTTCATAAGCGTTTATAAACAAAGAAAATGAGAAATATGAAATTAGAACTAAAATAAAAATGAATAATTAAAGTAATGTAAATGTGTTTCCATTATTATAAACCTTTGCAGAGGGAAAATATATTTTTTCTAATTAATTTGTTGTCTGTAACAGTCTTTTTGTATAAAGATACATATGTCATTGAATAATTAAAAAATGAGGAAGGTATAGTAAGTAGATTAAGAGGTCCCAATAAAAACTCTCTTGGTAATGTAAGGAAAGTTATCCGGAAAGTTGTTAAAAAGTATATAATTAATAAAATAAAATAATGTGTTGTGAGTAATAAATGTAAGGAAAGAATGAGGGAAAGTGATTTATTTGGAGTATGGAATGAACCATTTCCCCCCTATTTTCCTTTGCTTCAGGAAAGTATTTCCTTTTCTTTTGCATCTCAAACACAGGAAAAGAACAACTTTCTTTTTTTGATACTTACTTCCGCGAACCAAACGAGGTCTAATTTGCTTGACGAATAATGATCGATGTCTAGCCATTAGCCAAAGAATAATGTGCATGGTGGACCAAACCATTCGTGTTATTGTGCACATCAGTACACGTTTTATCTACATATACACATGTTGCAAGTTTGGGTGATATATATATATATATAGAAGCCTTCCAATGAGGGATCCCTTTTTTTGGTATTTTATAGGGATAGGCATTTTACCAACTTTTGGATCATATTTTCACATCTCAACCGTTCAGTTTTTAGGTCCTAATGTGTAGATCACTTCTACAAATTTTCAGCCAAATCGGTGATCGTTAAGGCATCCAAAACTGCAATTTACACGAACGGACCGAATCTGTCGAACCGGAACCGTTCGTGTTTATAATGGTAAATTGCAGTTTTGGATGCCTTAACGATCATCAAATTGGCTGAAATTTTGCAGAAGTGATCTACACATTAGGACCTAAAAACTGAACGGTTGAGATGTGAAAATATGATCCCAAAGTTGGTAAAATGCCTATCCCTATAAAATACCAAAAAAAGGGATCCCTTAGAGGAAGGGCCCTGTATATATATATATATATATATATATATATATATATATATATATATATATATACAGATTTTATCCAAAGCGAGGCCTCGCTTTGAAATTTCAGAGCGATGTTAGGGTTTAAGGTAACTTTTTGGTCTCATATCCACATCTCGACCGTTCAGTTTTTAGGTACTAATGTATAGATCATCTATGCAAAATTTCAGCCAAATTGATGATCTTTAAGGTATGTAACTCACTTAAACCAGTGGACGAACTGAATCTGTCCAACCTAAACCGTACTAGCTTTAAGGCAGTTATCAATGCCTTAACGACCATCAATTTGGTTGAAATTTTGCAGAGATGATCTATACATTAGTAGCTAAAAACTGAACTGTCGAGATGTGGAAATGCGACCGAAAAGTGACCCTGAACCCTAACCTCGCTCTGAAATTTCAGGGCGAGGCATCGCTCTGGATAGGATCTGTATATATATATATCTGCATGGTGGTGCCAGCTATCTTAAAGCGAGGTCGACATTGACCTACCCCACACATCATGTTGGAGTGAGTCACTCCTTCATTGTATCCCTTGATTGTAGCAATTGTTATGTAATTAGGATTGTGTAATTATTTAGAATGTTATGTAGTTAAGGGGGAGTATACTACGATGTAATTAGGTAATCACTTTCCTATTAGGTTTTTGCATACTTTGTATATATACTCTATTTTTGGAGAAATCAATATACATCAGAAATTCCCAAACTTTCTCTTTGTTTTTGTTCTGTTTGACTTGGTATCAGAGCAGAGATCCGTCTGAACTCTGTTCGTTTGTTTCCGCTGCAAATTTGTCTTTGTTCTCTTTAAGAGTTTGTCCTTTGTCTTCATCCTTTATTCCTTTTGCCCTAAAACCCTAAAGTTTGCAATACCTTGCCGTCAGCCTCTCTTTCCTTAGTCGTGTCAAATTTTGTGGTTTGTGTTGCTGCTTGAAGAAGAAGAATGGCAGATTTGTCCCTTAGTTCGTTGTTCAACAGTCAGGTGACTTGCAACTATTGTAAAACTGTTAGACACTACAAGAGTCAATGCCCTAAGTTGCTAAGACTCAACTCCAATAACTCTGGTTGGAAAATAAGTAACAATTAATGGTCAGAAAAGCACCAAGTAAAGAGCAGTTTATGCATAATCCTAGTGAGGCTCATATGGAAGCTGTGATTAGAATTTTGAGGTATTTGAAGTCTGCCCCAGGCAAGGGGCTGGTGTTCTCTAAGCATAGGCATTTGGACGTTTTGGGGTGTACATACCCAAATTGGGCAGGTTGTATAACTGACAGAAGATCCACCTCTGGTTACTTTACGTTTGTTGGTGGGAATTTGGTTACTTGGAAGAGTAAGAAGTAGAAAGTGGTGGCCCGCTCTAGTGTTGAAGCAGAATATAGAGGAATGGCCCGTGGAGTTTGTGAGATGTTATGGTTGAGGCATTTGTTGAGGGATTTGGGATTCAAACAGAAAAAGGACATGTCCTTGTTTTGTGATAACAAAGCTGCGGTTGAAATTGCTCATAATCTTGTCCGCATGATAGAACCAAACATGTGGAAGTTGATAGACATTTCATTAAAGAGAAGTTGGATCAACAGATTATTTCTTTTCCCTTTGTACCTTTTGAGGAGCAGTTGGCAACATTCTCACAAATGCAATTTCTAGTAGGGTATTTTATGACTCACTTGACAAGTTGGGCATACGTGATCTGTATGCTTCAACTTGAGGTGGAGTGTTGGAGTGAGTCACTCCTTAATTGTATCCCTTGATTGTAGCAATTGTTATGTAATTAGGATTGTATAATTATTTAGAATGTTATGTAGTTAAGGAGGAGTATATTACGATGTAATTAGGTAATCACTTTCCTATTAGGTTTTTGCATACTTTATATATACTCTATTTTTGGAGAAATCAATATACATCAGAAATTACCAAACTTTCTCTTTGTCTTTATTCTGTTTGACTCATCAACCTCTGCTTCCCCTGGTACCTCAATCCACAAACCCCCAGTCACACACCGAGGAAGCTCAATGTAAGTACCGAGGGCACTGCCCCAGCTACCCCATTATACATACAAATTTATGCATGCCATTTTATTAAATTTTAACCAAGATTTTATGTCGATCTCAGACCTCATTAAGTCACTAACTCAAAATAGTTATGGAAATCAGAAATAAAATTAGTAGAAAATTACATAGTAGCACATGACCAAAGATGTAAACACAGAAAACTCACTTTCAAAAAGATTTATACAAATAAGGACATGAGCCCAGGCCCAAAAGCCAAATGATGCAAGTTTGACTCCCAATTCTAATGGAAAATGACCAAAATACTCAGTTTGATGAAATATTTACGCGTATGCCACTGACCAAATACTAACACCCAAAACGAAAACCTAAAACAGATAAGCATCAAGATAGCTCAACGCCTCGACCCATTCTCCATCCCGGCCTCGGCTGCGACCTCTGCAGATCAGGGACCCAATCGATCTACCTGACAGAGATCCAACCATCTGTTCGGCGGTGTGATCCATGTCCTTAATTTATTGATCCGACGTCGGACGGCGACTATTCGAAGCTCAAAAGCTCTGAGTATCTCTGCGGGTTTTCTGCAAATTCCGGCGGTGATGCGGAGGCGGACCACCAATGTTCGAAAGGTCTCGGTGTCTCGATCACGTCTATGGTTCGGGTTTTCACAGAGAAGCTCAAATGAAGTCGAATTGAAGCCGGAAGTCTCAAGCTTTCGGGCGAGCTTTCTGGAAATTTTCTGACGAATTCGGGTAGGGACTGAGCCATGCATGGTATGAAACT
Source organism: Rosa rugosa (assembly GCF_958449725.1). Taxonomy (NCBI): domain Eukaryota; kingdom Viridiplantae; phylum Streptophyta; class Magnoliopsida; order Rosales; family Rosaceae; genus Rosa; species Rosa rugosa. Next base: position 50,839,387 of record NC_084822.1, on the reverse strand, counting down.
TAATCTCCTCTCTGAGCTCTACATGCTAGTGTAGATAGATTTTGAATTCGATTACATTTTGGGGAAAGTTGGATTTGGGTGTTTACAGTCTCTGTTCAAATAACTGTTCATGGTGTTGATTTCGGGTTTCCTTAGGTTATTACTAGCTCGATTCTTACTGTTAGCATGAGAACTGATGCTTGATACGTTTAATTTACAGAGTTGGTGAAACTGAGGAGAAGGGAATTTCTCAAGAATTGTTGTGTTCTTGTCGTGAAGTGAGGACAACAGCTTAAGGTCCATTTCTTTATACTGTAAATAAGGTGAGTTGAAATTTTATTGGAAAAGGCCTTGGAGTTTGTGGGTGAATTATAGTTGCTTTGGTTAGGGTTTGAATGTCCCTGGTTGATGTTATTGAAAATGGGATTCTCTGATTACATGAACTTGCATGTTTGAATTTGCCAAATTGTTATTATTGTGATGGTAGTTTGGAAGTTGGTTGAGTTAGTTTTGAAGGGTGATATTGGATATCAGGATTAGGCGATGACGAGTGCAGTAGCAGGATTGGACGAGTATGAGTGCAATAGCAGGATTGAACTAGTGCAGTAGCAGGATTAGGCGATAACGAGTGCAGTAGCTGAACACGAGTACAAGTGCAGTAGCAGGATTAGGCGATGACGAGTGCAATAGTAGAATACGAGTACAAGTGCAGTAGCAGAACTAGACGAGTATAAGTGTAGCGAGTGTAGTAGCAGGATTGAACTCGTGCAGTAGCAGGATTAGGCGATGACGAGTGCAGTAGCAGAATACGAGTACAAGTGCAGTAGCAGAACTGGACGAGTATGAGTGCAGTAGCAGGATTAGGCGATGACGAGTGCAGTAGCATAACACGAGTACAAGTGCAGTAGCAAGCAGCTGGATTTGAACGAAAAAGAGTTTGGATTAAAGAAAATAATTAAGATGTAGTTATCTATGAATGAAGGTTAAAATTGTAAATGTCTTATTGACACATGGTAACAAAGTAACATAAAGAGATTATTCTCAGAAAAAAAAAAAAAAAAAAAAAAGAGTAATATTAAGGGATTAGAAGTTAAAAGAAGTAGTTAAGGGTAAAAAAGTAAATTAACTCATGACAAGTGGCAAGTGGTGGACAAATTGTCCTTATTTGTAAGATTTAATCCTTATAAAGGGATTAGAAGTCAAAAGAAGTAGTTAAGGATAAAAAAGTAAATTAACTCATGACATGTGGCAAGTGGAGAGCAAATTGTCCTTATTTGTAAGATTTAGTCATTATATATTTAATTCAATTTTTTTTTTTTTTTGAGTCGAAAATGTCATCCATTATGCAGCTCAGCGAGCAGTACAAAAACGATCCCCCCCTATGGGGGCGACAGAAAGAACCGTTCCTTAGAAACTATTACAAAGCTACCCCTAAACAGAGTAAACTAAACTAGTAATCTCCTAGCACACCCACCTTCTAGGATTAAGCCCAAACAAAGAAAAGTAGAAGCCCGAGGAATAAAAATAACGCCTCCAATATAGGGGCTCAACGGGTATCTCTTTTCTTTGTGATCTTTCCCACTCAAAGCAAGAAACAAACAGACCCATTATCTTTTAGAACAAAAAGATAAAGGATCAAAATTAAAATAACAAATAAAATTAGGGTAACTACTAGGGCCCAAATTGGCACCCTAACAGTCAAATTCCAGGCCCAACCCAACCACCTAGGACAAACCCTAAGTGAGAAAGCAGCCCTGCCGCCGCCACCAAACACCATCCGCCGGAGGACACCGACTGCGCAACCACCACTTTGGAAAGCCTACACCACTATTCTCCAAATTCCATCACCGGAGATGAAAACATCCCAATACCAGTCCCAGTCAACCCACCTAGGACAAATACCAAGTGAGAAGACAGCCCTGCCACCGCCACCATGCACCACTCGCCGGAGACCCACGCCCGTGCATCCACCACCACTGGTAGCACACGGACCCGATTCTTGGCTAAACAACTCCGACTGCGAGCAGATCCCTATAAGTCTGAGATCACCCCAATTCTGCCAACGATCTTCGCCGCAATCTGAGCATACACAGATACCAGACCTTGCCTCCATCATCCCCAGAGCACTTTGATCTGGATCTGTCATCCAATCAGCAACCCAATCACTAGCGTTGGCATTTGCAAAACCCATCCATTGAGACTCGTCAGGATGACCCCAGATCGCCTCCTTATCAACCACACCACCATTGCCGCGAAAGCAAATCACGAACGCAGCAAAGAAAATAAGGCCGAAGCCTACAGAATACAGGCATCGTCGAGCACGCCCGCCGTTACCAAGGAACAACCGAGAGGGAGGTGAAGAGACCCCCTTCTTGGATGAGCATACAGAGCCGCTACCAGGAAAACCTAGCCGCCGCCAAGCTACCTCTCTTGCGAGAGTCAGAGAGAGAACCATTCACGAGAGTTATGTTTCTTGCACTTATGTTTAATTCAATCTTTAAATGATGTATTTGTTAAGTCATCTTTTGTCAATAACTTATATGTAATTTGTTATAAAATTAGTCTATTCTATTTAAATGTCATTAATTGAAATTTGAAATGGACCGGTCATCATCATTAGTATTAGAAAGAAAGTAAATATTTGTCACCAAAAATCCATAACCATACAATATTTTTAATATATTTAGTATTTTCTTAATTTTTAACGAGGCCGTGCAGATAGATCTTGAAGGAGAAAACCTCTGCATCACTGCATGTGTGTCACTTTCGAGGTTGTGGGATTTAAGCACTGAAAATGACTTGCCTACCCTTCTGCTTATTTTGGGTACAACTGCACAAGTAGATGATCATCCACTTCTAGTGATTTACTCGTTTGAAGAATTGAAGACTAGTAAAACATGCTTATCCAAATGGTCATTGGATCGATGACCTTTGACTTGTATGGAGGAGCACCCTTTCCAATTGAAGTCGAGGAAGACAAAATGTATGGTTCATGTCTTAGAGTTTCTTGTGTTTTGGGGTCTTAACCAATTCTTTACCCAAAGCCCAACTGCCCAAGTAAATATCAGCACCAAGTAAAGAGCCCAACTTCCATATCTTTTTTTGGGTTGAATCCAACTTCCATATCTGAACAGTGAACACCTTACTACTAGAAATTAGAAAAGGTTGGCTGCGACGTTTAGAAGGCTGGTAGGTAGTGATGGGATATGGACAGTTCAGATCTGGCGCTGGAGGAAAACATGTGACCCATACCATTTCGGTGGCGGGTCTTATTCGTCAGCGGCTCAGCGGCTCGGAAAAGAGTTGTGGATTTCGGTATTTTCTTGTTGGATTTTTGGTATTTTCTTGTTGAATTTTTAGTTTGGTGTTTACTTTTACTTTTTGTTTGTTTAAGATAATAAAAGTCTCTGGTCTTTTGATTGAGCTAAGGTGTGGTTTTAACTTTTAAGGCAGTGCCATAGTTATTGCGTTATTTTCGGGACTAATTATTTCTACTTTTTTGGTATAAACTAATCATTTCTTCTTTGATATATGCTATTATTGTCAATCAGTCAATATGATGACGAATGATGATTACACGTGGTGATTGTGGTCTAGCATATTTTGGACATGGTGCGGAATAGGGTATTAATTTTTTGCCTGTTGTTGTTTATATGTAGCCTATGAAAATAAGCGATCAACTTGATAAAAATGTGAGTCCATCCGGCTCAAGATATATCTATAATGGTGTTAATAGCACATGAGATTTGAAATGAATTGAAATGTTTAATTCTCACTTCCATTTTCATGTCTATAATTTGAAATTAGATAATTTATATTGGGACATACATATGATAAGTTAAATAGATGGCCACATCCGAAATCAAATTAAATATGACACAGTTCATGTCCGAGTCTTGGAGATGCTCCTGGTTGATATAGTTCATTTCAAATACCAAATTTAACAATTTCGATACAGTTGTTTATATCTTTTTTTTTTCCCTTCTAAATTGAGATTTGGAACTCACTCAAGCTAAAACGTTTAACCTCACATACATATTATTACCTGAAAAACAATACACGTGAGGTGGCATAGAATCAATACCTTCAAAACTAATATTACACTGATACCATAATAATCAGAGTTCTTCTTCATAATGTTATGATTTTAGTGTTTTCGTTATTTTAGAAATGAGTTCATTTATCTTTATTAATACTTTTATCGGTTTATTATAGTATATTCTTTAACTATTATCTAACTTCAATGTCTATGACCGTTGAATGATATCATTCTTATTTGACTAAAATCAATTGCCGTCATATGAGCACCAATGGCATGTTGCGGTTGTTATACGGTATACATATAACTTGAAGTACACAAAAAGTGAAAACGTTGCAGAAATGTCAATGTCGCTCAAGATCTCTCTTAGTCCCTTGTGTCGCGCAACGACATGTCGCTTTAAAGAACTAGCTTAAAGGAAAGGGGATCTGACACTACTGTATAAAAGGAAAGGGGATCTTCTCTAAGATTTACTTTAATAATGACATTTTGGGCTGGGCCTTGTAGAATGACTATCCATGGGCCAAAGTGAGACAAAGCACCTCTCAGTGACACCGACAGAGTGCACCAGATCTCACCTCGAGTCCACTCGTCTCCTTCTTTTTAAAATACTTTTTTGACACCTATAGTTTATTGTTATTACAATTTTACGCAACAGACAAATACGAAGCGAACCACAAATACCAACCAATAAGTAAAACAAACCCCCTCCAGATCTAGGCCTTCTTCTCCTTTCTCTCCATCTCTCTCACAGTCAGACTCGGAGGCCATGGAGTCTCTCCGATCCAAGCCGGACCGTTCACTCATCATGATCTCCGCCATCTTTCTACTGCTCATCCATGGCGCCAGTTCCTTCTACCTCCCCGGAGTCGCTCCCGAGGACTTCATCAAGGTCAGCTCTAAATCACTTCGAAATCTGTCTCTGATTCTTTTTCTTCTTCTGCAAATTCTGTATTTCTGTGCATGAAATGAGTGATCTGTGTGTTCGATTCTCGGATCTATTAGTTTTCGTCGAGAAAATGAACTGATTATGTAAGAGATTTTGTGAAATTGATATGAATTTATCGTCGTTTTTAGTTGTAGTTGACCTCTAGCTGAGTTCAAACCCCGAGACGTATTCGTTTTTTAATCCGTGTGCCATGTTCTTCAACTAGTCGTCAATTATGCTTCGGCTGTGCTTAAGTGTTAGTTTAATGCGTCAATTATGCAAATGATAAGAGTCATTTGATGCTGAAACTAGAGATCAGATCGATGTAGGTCATAGCTGGTAGAGATCCGCATGCATCGTAGATTACTTCAATGAGAAGCTTTACATTTGGTTCCACTGGATTTCAAGTGCTGCTTGTACAAATTTGAGTTACTTCTTTCAACTTAGATTGCGTATTTCTGGTCGTTTTACTTGGCTTGAACTATAAGACCAAAAGGACTTTGACTCAGGAGAAGGATCTCACAATGCTGTGATAACGCTTGATGTTTTGTATTAACCTCCCTTCACTTGGGCTTTTCGAATGCAGGGAGATGATTTGAAGGTGAAAGTGAACAAATTGACATCTACGAAGACTCAGCTTCCTTATTCGTATTACTCTCTCCCTTACTGTAAGCCCGAAAAAATTTTGGACAGTACGGAGAATCTTGGTGAAGTGCTTCGTGGTGATCGGATTGAGAACTCACCCTATGTGGTAAGTGAAATTTTATTTGTAACTCTAAAGCTGCTTGCTCTCCTAAGGTCTCTTAACTTATTTTTGAATCTGTGCAGTTTAAAATGCGGGAGCCACAGATGTGCAATATCGTCTGTCGGTTTACACCTGATGCCAAAACTGTAAAGCAGTTTAAAGAGAAGATAGATGATGAGTATCGAGTGAACATGTATGTGCTTTTCAGACATTTCATTATATAGAGTATATGTGATTGAATTTGCATATCGTAACAAAAACCCTTTTCCAATGATAGGATCCTTGATAATCTGCCTCTAGTGGTTCCCATTCAAAGGCCAGATCAGGAATCTCCTACCGTTTATCAGCTTGGCTTTCACGTTGGGCTTAAAGGCCATTATGCTGGGGTATATGAATATTTGTTGGCACCATTTTTTTAATCATTTAGTTATTTACTTCTGTTAAAAGAAAAAAGAAAAAAAGGATTTGTGGGTGATTTTTGTTATTCTGTATCTTATATCTTACTTTATGTTGTTTTGCTCAGAGCAAGGAAGAAAAATATTTTATCCACAACCACTTGGCATTTACTGTCAAGTTTCACAGAGATTTGCAAACTGAAACTGCAAGAATTGTGGGATTTGAGGTTAAGCCATTCAGGTAAGGTTTTTCTGGATCCTTCTATTTTACTAAATTATCCTTCTTGGCTTCTTGCTGAAGTTTCTTTCTGCAATGTCAATTGATGATATGTTTGTCTGACTGTTCAATCTCTACAGTGTTAAACATGAATATGAAGGGAAATGGAATGATGCGAATACTCGTTTAACTACCTGTGACCCCCATTCCAAACACACGGTTGTTAATTCTAACTCTCCTCAAGAAGTTGCAGAGAAACAAGAAATCATATTCACATACGATGTTGAATTCCAGGTGAGTTATTTAATTCAATACATAACTCGTATTAAACTGGTTGTTCTTTTAGCAACTTTTATTGGTGTACAGGAGCCTGTGTAGCTTGCATATGTAGTTTGAATGGACAATGCCTAAATTACCAAACATGAACTCCCTTTTCATCATTTCTTTCATATATTTATTTGCTTTTAAGTGTCCATTGTGATGTAAGTGGTGAGTGGACATCCGTTGTTACTTTTTTGTGCTGTCAATAATCTCCTTAATTTTTTCTTTTCATGTGTATTCTTTAGGAGAGTGATGTAAAGTGGGCTTCTAGATGGGATGCTTATCTGTTAATGAGTGATGACCAAATTCACTGGTTTTCAATTGTCAATTCGTTGATGATTGTCCTCTTTCTTTCCGGGATGGTAGCAATGATAATGCTAAGAACACTCTACCGTGACATCTCCAAGTATAATGAACTTGAGACCCAGGAAGAAGCGCAGGAAGAGACGGGATGGAAGCTTGTCCATGGGGATGTTTTCAGGGCTCCAAGCAATTCAGATTTGCTCTGTGTATATGTTGGAACTGGGGTTCAATTCTTCGGGATGATACTTGTGACAATGATCTTTGCTGTCCTTGGTTTCCTCTCCCCTTCCAACCGAGGTGGTCTTATGACGGCCATGCTTTTGCTTTATGTCTTCATGGGCCTTTTTGCTGGTTATGCCTCTGCTCGCTTATACAAAATGTTTAAAGGAACAGAATGGAAGAAAATTGCTTTCAGGACTGCAGTCTTGTTCCCAGCAGGCGTATCTGCCATTTTTATTGTCCTAAACACACTTATCTGGGGTCAGAAGTCATCTGGAGCTGTGCCATTCGGTACAATGTTTGCCCTGGTCTTTTTATGGTTCGGGATCTCAGTCCCACTTGTATTTGTTGGGGCCTATGTTGGGTTCAAGAAGCCAGCACTAGAGGATCCCGTTAAGACAAACAAAATCCCAAGGCAGATCCCAGAACAGGCTTGGTACATGAACCCAGTGTTCTCAATTCTAATAGGAGGAATCCTCCCATTCGGAGCAGTTTTCATTGAACTGTTCTTCATCCTGACCTCAATATGGTTGAACCAGTTCTACTACATCTTTGGTTTCCTCTTCTTGGTCTTCATCATCCTCATTGTCACTTGTGCTGAGATAACCATCGTGCTTTGCTACTTCCAGCTGTGCAGTGAGGATTACTTGTGGTGGTGGAGATCGTACCTCACATCAGGCTCATCAGCCCTGTACCTCTTCCTGTATGCTACTTTCTACTTCTTCACAAAGCTTGAAATCACAAAGCTGGTCTCTGGGATGTTATACTTCGGATACATGCTTATTGCTTCGTACGCATTCTTTGTGGTGACTGGTACCATTGGGTTCTATGCATGCTTTTGGTTCACGAGACTCATCTACTCATCTGTGAAAATTGACTGAATAGATGCGCGATTGGGGGTTTTTGAAGCTGCTCTCTCCTGGAAGGTGCAACACATATGTTACTAGTGTAAGAATTTGAAATTAACTTTGGATTGTGCTTTCAAATGTATCCTATTATTGCTCAATTTTGAACCATGACAAAGCCGTCAAGGCCATAATTCTGTTAGAGTATATTTCTATTGTTTATTTTTCGAGAATTCATCTCGGTTGTTGGGTACCTCGTACCTTGTTGATTCATATTTCTGTATTTGATGGTGGGTTTTCAAGGTAGCGGCAGAAATGTTGTTGTCCTCTTTTCTTTTTAGGTAGGATATGGTTATGTCCTGTGAATAATTGAATGAGAACAAGGAGGCAAGTTTCTCTTTAATAAGAAACTGTCACTCTGCAATGGTTTGTCATCTAGCATTCTAGCATCTTTGTTGAAGGAAAGAAGCAACTACTTGTTAAATTACTGCTAACATGCACAACCTCTTTAAAAACATCAAAGAGCAAAGCCGAATATTATTGTGATCTGCACGAAACTAGTCCGCAGATATCAAGAAAATTACAACTATGACAGGATTATTAGTGCTCAATGGACAGCGCTACTACTAGTTCCCTTCCGGCCTGGCGTGGGCACTGTGTCACCCGGCCTGGGTTTTGTGTCCTCAGGGTCGGCGATATTGGTGGAAACCCTGGCAACATCTCGTGCAGAGGCTTCGGGTTTTTTCATGGCGTAGAGGGTGAAGTAGCCTATGGTGGTGCAGATGAGGAAGCCACCGAGGAGCATCCCTGTGGGGCTAATAGGAAGGTTGCGCCTCTGGTGAAGAACACCCCCAGGGTTATGGCCAGGTGGCCTTTTTGATCCCTCCACTCCTGCCCTTTTCACTTCCTCTGGACTCATTTTGTGAGTGTCTGCCGTTTTCCTCCACTCTTCATTCCCGGCTGCCATCTCTCTCTCTCTCTCTCTCTCTCTCTCGTTTGTTACTTGTGTTTATGATATGCGAGTGATTGATGCAGTTTAGCAGTGTGCAAATTCACCCCTCCGTCTCGGTCTCTCTTCTTTTACATGTTACAAGGCACCAACTCAAGGTTGGGGCAGTTGACACGTAGTGGGTTCGTGTAAGTAGGATTCACAATTTTGTCAGAGACAGGTGGTGTGCATGCAGAAGCGGTACCGACCCGGTGTCCCAACCCGAGCTCGGGTTGAACTGAGAACCTGGGCCGCATTTGTTTTGGGCCATAAGTTTAAACTGAATTTCCAGATGGCGGGCATGCACGTACTGTGCTCGACTTTTGATGCTCTTGTGACCGTTGAATGGGAACCAGCCGTTTCTGCTTGGTCATAATTTATCTTTTTTTTTCCCGTTGGATTTGGCCTTTTCCCCAAGCCCATAACGGCTAGTTGTCTTCCTACCTGTATAAATTCCTTACAGACGGACACAACTGGACCACAATCCTCAAGGTCAAGCCGTTCCTCACTCTCTATAGCTCTCTAAAGCTCTAATATTTCAATTTCTCTCTCTCTCAAATCAAAAACACTCTCCGTTTATCAATCAATGGCTGGGTTTTCATCAATAGCTGCTGCTTCTGTGCTTGTCGTGTTTCTCGTCATGTTGAGCTTTTCAGAAGCCAGAGAGTTTTTGGTGGGAGGCAAAGCAGACGCATGGGCAGTCCCTTCCTCTGAATCCCAATCTCTCAACAAATGGGCCGAAAGCAAACGGTTCAACACCGGCGACATTCTCGGTAATCTTTTATTTTCCATTTTCAAATCCAGTAATTAGTTAACAAAGCTTTCAATTCCATCCCCCATCTGAAAAACTAATTAACTTGTTTTTCCCTTGATTCAGTGTGGAAGTATGACAGTGCAAAAGACTCAGTCTTGCATGTGACCAAGGAAGACTATGTTAACTGCAACATGTCAAGCCCAATCAAGCAGTACAAGGATGGTGAGACCAAGATTGTGCTTGACAAACCAGGACCCTTCTATTTCATTAGCGGAACCAAGGACCACTGTGAAAAGGGACAGAAGCTCGTCGTTGTCGTTATGTCTCCCAGAAACAGGGCCTCTACCATCTCTCCAGCACCTTCTCCCGCGGTCGAGATCGACGGTCCTGCCGTTGCTCCGGCTCCGACTAGCACTGCTTCGCCTTTCAAGGCCGCTGGTGTCCTTGTTGTGGCGGCACTAATGGGGTTTTCGGCAGCTCTCCTCATCTGAGTGAGGTTTTAGTGAGCATTGGGTTGGGCTTTTTTGATCTGGGCTTCTTTGGGTTTGGTGATTTATTATTTTATTCTTTATTGGGGGTATATCAGTGGAGGTTTCATCTTATCTTAGATGATGTTATATGTAATTCCATCTCCTTTTATCATAATATATATTAATTTCTATATCGAACTCTTTCTAAATTTACTCAATTCTAATTCTGTTGTTACTTGTTACAAAACAACTAAAGATTCTCTACTGGACTTCCACGTCTCTGGACTCTGGAAGAGATGGAAGAACATGCAATTTAGGTCTTGAATCAATTTTATACACAAGCTTTAACTATTCATTTTCCTGCTAAAAAAATAATATATAGGTCTCGAATTACTTGGCAATCCGATTTAGCCTGAAGGCTAGAAAATTACTCAATTCTCCTCTCCTTATGGATGAGGAAATTAATATTGTGATAATTGTAATTGAAATAGCTGATGTTGTTCACAGAATCCAAAAGGCAGTTCGAAGCAATGAAATTCAGCCTCAATGAAAATTGTGAGTATTACATGAATAAATAAACCATCTTTTTCCTTGAATTCCCAACTCAGAGACTACAAAAACGACTAACAAATGGACCATTATACAAATGCCACATGTTCACTTGATATCACTTCAGTTCGCCAAGGCCTGGTGGCATTCCTAAACTCTGAGCAAGGTTACTCATTCTCTCCTTCATGGCCTGAACAGATGAAAACAAACACAATCAGTTAAAAGAAGTGAGCTATTTCTTAGTCCCCCAAAAATGTGTAAGAGATAACAGTTCTTCTCACCACGACACTCTTCTGGTGTGCGTCTTTGTATGCTTCAGTAACCAAAAGAGAGACTTTCTGCATTACACAGATAAAGAGGAAAAGTTAAAACTTACAACTACGATCAATAGAAACTCTCTCCCTCAATCTTCTCCCTCGCACATGGAAAAACTATGAATCTTGACAAAAATGTGTACACTGGCAAATGGGTTAAATATAATCTTTACTTACTTCGGCTCCTAGTTCCATAGCAGCCTCGGTTATCTCTGTGCGTACTGGCTGCTGGTTACCAGAAAGCGTTACCTAGGGACAAAAATTACTGAATTATATACACAGGGAAACCAGACACAAGAGTATATATGCAATTGGACAGTCAACGGGAAGACTGGAAGTCCCATGTAACTACAGATAAAACAAAATGTACTGATTGAAAGAGGTTTAAAACCTTTTGAGGGAACTTACAAGTTAAACTACCATTGAGAATTTGAGATACAAGCAAACAAGCAAACTTGGATGCCCAAATTGTACATATAAAAGACAACTGCCCTCTAGCAAGAGTATGACATACCTTTATTATCTCACCTTCACAGTAACCATCAAACTCGGCCCTGTAAAACAGAAGATGAAAAAGATTAGTAACACTGAAAGGAATATGAAGTAATATGAGTATCACATTACTGGGTAGAATATATAAAACATACGCAGCAAGCTCTTTCTGCACACGCACTGCTTCAACTTGTACTACATTTTGGGCTTTCTTAACTGTTTCATACAGATTTTGCATATTACCGAATATTCCAGCCTGTATCAAAGTGGAAGGTCACCGTTAACATATGAGTACCTGAACTTAAAAAATTTAAATCAAGGGTTCTATTCTTTTCAATCCCTGAATAGCTTCAGGCTGGCTAACACAGTACTTAGGAGACTGTAGCAGAAAATACCAGGCTAACCAAAATTTTCTTACCTTGTGGACAAATTCATTAGTTTCTGAACATGACACGTGTTCCATTAACCAAGTGTGGCCATTGCCACCAAAGGAAATTATAATCTACCTCAAGCTCCCAATGCCACCATTGATTCAGATAAACGTTACTTTCAGCCTAGCTACCCCATAAGTATACAAAAATTATAGTTAATATGTACAACTAGACCACCAACGCCTCGTAACCCATTGCCTTTATTTAGATCTCCTCGTCCACCAAATGATGCAAGATATAGTTGACAGATATCTGGCAACCACATGTTGGGCGAATTAAAAGTGGATATTGCCATATGCTAAAACCTGGTCGACCTAGAACTGCTAAAGATATGGTACTTAGCTCCTTAACATACGGGTCCCAACTTAGCAGGTTAAGTTGGAGGAAGCATACATACTCTTAATTCAGTGACCTCCGATGATGCATAAAGAATCGGCAAATCCCCTCTCATTCTAATAGAAAATGTATTTGACTAGATATGGGCAGGGTATCTTCCTAGAACTGAACAGAGAAATGCATGAAAGGAAGCAATCAAAGGACAAGAAGTATCAAAGATGATGAGATGCAGCAAAAATGGAAAAGCAATAGTAAAAGAGGGAGGGAGGACCTTATCATCACCCTTTTCATTGTTATCCTTTTTCCCTCCAAATAAGCCATAAACACGGGATGATCGGGCCGTCCTCGCAGTCTTAATACCAGGCCAGGATACTATTGGACTGCCTGGATATGAGCTCACTTCACCTGAAAGGTGCAGCAGAGTAGAGTAAGCAAGCTTGAGCCCACCCCACAGGGGAAAGGGGAAACATTGCCCAAAATGGGGCATCAAATTATGAATACCCAATTACAATAATGGTCAAACCATAACAAGTGGCTTCTTGTTCTTATTCCCAAAGTGTGTGCATAAAATTAGTAAGTAAAGAAACCCAATTTCAGTTCCTATCTTGTTCAAATGAAGCCATAGATGCTAAACAAGATTCAATTCAAGGCCCTTTACGCGCAGAAAGGGAAGCAGAACCCAAAAGGGAAAGAGAGCTTACGGAAAGAGTGATGGTCGGTGAGTCGGTGAAAGCTGGAAAGGCGCGAGGAGGATAAAGCACTGGTCGAAGCCATCGAGAGAGTGGAGGAGGAGGAGGAGGAGGGTTCGGTTCGGTTCAATTCGGAGGATAGATAATAATAATAGAGTTGTGAGTGAAATAGGGAAGGAAAACTTACAGACGAAAAAGCAAATAAACAAACAACACTCGCTGTCTTGGTTTGGATTAGATAGATAGATCTTTGTACTTTGCAGTTAGCACACAATATGTCTTGGCATTTTCTTTTGTGAAAATATCTGATTTTTTTCTTTCTTTTCTATATTTTTTTATCATTTATCACTGATTTTAATCGTTCAATTTATATAAGTCGGTGGGCTGTTGATGACCCTATTAGTAACACCAGCATTACAAAGTTAATAGGCTAAAGTTTGAATTCCAAAACCGCTTTGATCAACCAAGTACTCAACTCCGAATTATATATAACCGATTGAAGAAAATCAAATGAACTCTGGATCCGTGTCTAGTTGGGTTTGGGGTAAAGACCACCAAATTGTTTGGCTGCCACAAATTTACTTGCGTTAAGGATATCTGTTAAACTCGAAATCATCACCATTTAGTTATCATCACATTGTTGGCAAGCATGAGTGCATGACTACGATTTTCCCTGCCTAAACATTACCATTCATGAAGTACCTTCAAAGCCATGAATCTATGCCTTGGAAGATATAACCAAATAAAGATGCTAATTCATTCCTCTTGTAGATAAGAAAATGTTTCCACTAACAACATGCTTAAAAATACAAATACAACAAATAAACGAAATGCCTAATAAAGATGCTAGCTAATACATTCCTCAGGTAAATTATGAAAATTTTTCTACTAACAAAATCCGTAAAAGTATGAAAACTTGTACTGCCACCAAACCGAAAAGCTCCAAAGAGAGGGCAGACATAATGAACACCAGTGAATTTGGTCTCAGCAAATCCTGTCAAAGTAGAATAAGAAAGAAAATAGTCAAAAGAGTAGTGTTCATTTATAAACTTTGGAAGCATTCTTATCCAATGTTTTAACCTGAATGAAGGGGCACATAATATTAGCAGACGGAAAGAAATACTAAAGATAAAGCAAGTAAAGAACTCATCTGAAGAGCTATGTCTTATCAAGATCATTTTTTTTTTTAATGACTCGGTGAGTTATTATAAGTAGGAGCCACATTTGTACCTAGCATGTACAGTATAAAGGCAAAGAAATAAGTGCTCAGGATATTTCTGTCTATGGATATGACATTGATAACCAAATTAAGGTCCTAACTGAACAATAGATTTGTGTTTCGTAGAGTGTCTAAGTTTCCTCACAAGATTCAAGTAACAAATTTTTTTTCTTGGTAATAAGATTCAAGTAACTTTGCACCATGCATTTCCATATCGGCATCAAATTCTTCATTTCACATTGGTAATAATGGTAACTAGTACTCCTCCCAAATGTAAGGGATTACCAACATCAGAAGGATATAACTACACTCATTAGCAACTCAACCATCAACTCTGGCATGCTGAATTACATGTAATTTTGCGTTCCAATTTTAACTCAAAAATGCACACACACACTTTTACCCAAGTAGCACAACCAGCAAAGCCATACTATTATAGGCCAACAATAGAATGGGCACCTAACGACTAGTGTTTTTAAGACTCCAGTATTAGAAACTAGACTAAGACAATGAACAACCAAATAACGGAGGTAATAATGTGAATGAAGAGTGAAACAAACACTATACCAGCAAAAAATGAGGAAATCAGTCCAAATTCAGCTTATCTGTGTCTGAGAACTCAGCCCTTAGAGGTCCCTTAAGACCACCATTGTCATCACCAAGAAGCTCACGAGCAGCTTTCTCTAGGAAATCCTTGGCAGCAGATTGAACTGATTGTCTGTTAGGTGATTCATACTTCCTCTTCTTTTGAACATTCCTTTCCAGATGCTTCATCTTTTTCCCCTCTGCTTTACTAATATCTCTCATACCCTGCCTCTGATCTGAACACAAATGAAGAAGTTTTGCGTTAAAGAGAGATCGAGTTGTTAAAAGCGATGATCGTGAGATGAAAAGGCAAATGAGCAGCTAGCTACCTTGGGTGAGGTCTGGCAGAGAATGCTCGATGAAACGGGTTGCTGCCTGATAATTTAAAGTGGTGGATGGTCGCAACGGTGCTTGAACAAAACCAATGTGTCAATTGTAAGACCATAGCCAAATGCTGAAAACAATTTGAAATGTGACAGCAAATTAGACAAGAGGGTATGCATACCTTTGCTCAGATCTATGAAACGCTGTAGCTTCTCCTGATACAATTTTAACCTCTCCTACACACACAAAAAAAAAAAAAAAAAAAAAAATGTCACAAAAAAGATGAAAGATTGAAGCAAAGTATGAAAGAGAGAGCGCGCAGCCCAATGAATCATACAAGCTCGGTGTTGACGCGGTGGTCGTCATCGTATACTCCACTGCACCTCAACCTGACTGGAAAACAAACAAACGAAAATCAAAGTGTTTTTTTTGAGTATATATGGAAAAATCAAATGAAAAATTGAGTAAAAGAAAGAGATATACGGGTGAATAGAGTGGTAGTGAGATTGGAGAGCAAGAGAAGTGAGTGGGCACGCTGAAGAGGCGGCAATTGGGCGAGGACTTGGGGGTCAGAACAGAGAGACAAGAATTGGGGCAACTCGGCTCCTACTTGTTCTACATGTCCCATGCTTCTCTTTACTGACTCCATCACTGAATCTGGTATCACCGTGGAGCTGCTGCCTCCCTCCTCCATTCTCTACAACTCACCCAATGCGCTTCAGAGACCCCTCTAGGGCTTTTCCTCTTTGTTTTCGCCAATTAGGGTTAAATGACAGTTTTACCAAGTAAATATCTTTTGCACCCAAAATAGAAAATACAGTAAAAAAGAGTCATCTTTTATATTTGGAGCCAAGCAAACCCACCCCCATATCCATTACCAGGCCTTGAGCGAGCGATAGAGAGCGCGAGAGTGTACCCGCTCAATCAATCAAGCAAGCAAGCAAGCAAGGAGCCTTGAGCGATTGAGAGGGAGGGTACCCAATCAATCAATCTAGCAAGCAAGTAAGTGAGTCATTCAACCACAAAAATGCACATGATATTTGTCATCCTTTAAGCCACTATTCTCTCTGTTTGTGTGTCTATGGCATTATTGATACTCTGCTCTTCAACTATGTGCTGCTGTAGTACTACTTATACTGACACCACCACTAGTAGTAGGATATTTGCTATAAGCACCCACACTCCTCCTTCTGTTCTACATCCACCAAAATTAAAGGCTTGGCCTTGTGGTTCGCTGCTCAACTTGACCAGCAAGAGGAACAAAAGGTTGGGTTTCTGTGGCTTTGTGATCAAAAGGCCGCAGCAGGAGGTGGTGGTGGTGGTGAAGAAGAAAAAGCCCAAAACTTCAGTGTCTTCTGAGGAGGTTGTGAGGGTTCTCAAGTCCATTTCAGACCCGACTTCTGCCTTTTCATTCTTTAAGTCCATTGCTGAGTTGCCTAGTGTGATTCACACCACTGAAACTTGCAATTACATGCTTCAACTCTTGGGTGTTCATAGGAGGGTGGATGATATGGCTTTTGTGTTTGATTTGATGCAAAAGCATATCATAAACAGGACTGTAGACACTTACCTCATTATATTTAAGGGTCTTAATATAAGAGGTGGGATTCGAGCAGCCCCGTATGCTCTTGGAAGGTTGCGGAAAAATGGGTTTATCTTGAACGCATATTCGTACAATGGCTTGATCTATATGCTTATCCAGTCTGGCTATTGTAGGGAGGCTCTGGAGGTATACCAAAGGGTGGTGTCAGAGGGACTTAAGCCGAGCCTCAAGACTTACTCAGCACTTATGGTGGCATTGGGAAAGAGAAGGGATGTTCAAACTGTTATGGGCTTACTAAAAGAGATGGAAACTTTGGGGCTCAGGCCTAATGTTTATACTTTCACTATATGCATTAGAGTACTCGGGAGAGCCGGGAAAATTGATGAGGCGTATGAAATTTTCAAGAGAATGGATGATGAGGGATGTGGCCCCGACGTTATCACTTATACTGTCCTCATTGATGCTCTTTGTAATGCAGGTAAACTTGATAATGCCAAGAAGTTGTTTGCAAATATGAAAGCAAGTGGTCATAAGCCGGACCAAGTAACCTACATTACGCTGCTGGACAAGTTTAGTGATAGTAAAGACTTGGACACTGTAAAAGAATTCTGGAGTGAAATGAAAGCTGATGGTTATGCTCCTGATGTGGTTACTTTCACTATACTGGTTGATTCTTTATGCAAAGCTGGAAATGTAGATGAGGCATTCAATATGTTGGATATCATGAGGAAAGAAGGGGTCTCACCAAATCTTCATACCTACAACACGTTAATTTGTGGACTTCTGCGGTTATGGAGGTTGGATGAGGCATTGGAACTCTTCAACAGTATGGATTCTCTTGGTGTTGCACCTACTGCTTACACATACATCCTTTTCATTGACTATTATGGAAAGTCTGGTGACTCGGGAAAAGCTATTGAGGCATTTGAGAGGATGAAAACTCGAGGCATTGTTCCTAATATTGTTGCTTGTAATGCCTCCTTGTATGGTCTTGCTGAGGAGGGTAGACTTCAAGATGCAAAACATATTTATGATGAGCTTATATACAGTGGGCTTTCTCCGGATTCAGTAACTTATAACATGATGATGAAGTGCTATAGTAAGGTGGGGCAAATAGATGAAGCCATCAAGTTACTCTCAGAGATGGAAAGAAATGGGTGTGAGGCTGATGTCATCATAGTTAATTCGTTGATTGACATGCTTTACAAGGCTGGCCGAGTAGATGAGGCATGGCAAATGTTTTACAGAATGAAGGAAATGAAGCTCACTCCAACAGTTGTGACCTACAATACATTACTGGCTGCATTAGGGAAAGAGGGTCAAGTCAGAAAAGCTATTGAAATGTTTGAGAATATGACTGAACAAGGGTGTCCTCCAAATGCAATAACTTTCAACACACTCCTGAATTGCCTTTGCAAGAATGATGAGGTCAATTTGGCCTTGAAAATGCTTTGCAAAATGACCGTGATGAATTGCTGTCCTGATGTTTTGACCTATAACACTATAATTTATGGCTTAATCAGAGAAAACAGAATTGATTATGCATTCTGGTTCTTCCATCAGATGAAGAAACGCCTATTTCCTGATCATATAACATTGTGCACCCTCCTTCCGGGTGTAGTAAAGGATGGGCGCATTGAGGATGCTCTCAAAGTTGCTGAGGACTTCGCATATCAGGTTGGGGTTCAAGCAGACAGGCCTTTTTGGGAAGATTTGATTGGAGGGGTTGTGATTCAAGCTGAAGTAGACCGAGCCATTTTATTTGCTGAAAGGTTGATTTCTGAGAGGATTTGCCTAGATGATTCTGTTCTGATACCTCTACTTCGATTTTTGTGTACACGTAGGAAAACTCTTGATGCTCAGAATTTGTTTGCAAAGTTTACTGGAACTCTTGGAGTTAAGCCAACACTAGAAGCATATAACTGTTTGATCGAATGGCTTCTTAAAGACCATTTCACTGAACAAGCTTGGGATCTATTCAAGGAGATGAAAATTGCTGGCTGTGCCCCTGATGTATTCACCTACAATTTGTTACTTGATGCTCATGGGAAGTCTGGGAACATCACTGAACTCTTTGAATTGTATGATGAGATGATTTGCAGGGGATACAAGCCTAACACCATAACGCACAATATAGTTATCTCCAGTCTTGTGAAATCTGATAGCCTAGACAGGGCTATAGATCTATATTATGATCTTGTAAGTGGTGATTTTTCTCCTTCTCCTTGTACATACGGCCCTCTCATAGATGGACTTTTCAAGTCGGGAAGACTAGAGGAAGCAATGCATTTCTTTGAGGAGATGGCAGAATATGGATGTAAGCCTAATTGTGCGATCTTCAATATTCTTATAAATGGTTTTTCGAAAACAGGTGATGTGGAAACTGCTTGCGAGTTGTTTAAAAGGATGATTAAAGAAGGAATAAGACCAGACCTAAAGTCGTACACCATTCTTGTGGATTGCTACTGCCAGGCTGGAAGAGTGGATGATGCTTTGCACTATTTTGAGGAGTTAAGACGAAGTGGCCTTGATCCTGATTCAGTTTCCTACAACCTTATGATTAATGGACTTGGAAGATCACGGAGGATGGAGGAAGCTCTCGCTCTTTATGATGAAATGCGGACTAGAAGAATTACTCCTGATATTTTCACCTACAATTCATTAATACTCAATCTTGGACTTGTTGGAATGGTGGAGCAAGCAGGAAGGATTTATAAAGAGCTACAACTTACTGGTCTTGAACCTGATGTGTTTACTTACAATGCTCTCATTCGGCTGCATAGCACTTCTGGAAATCCAGATGATGCTTATGCAGTCTACAAGAACATGATGGTTGGCGGCTGCAGTCCCAATGTAGGAACATATGCACAGCTTCCCAATCAAACTTGACTCACAGGAGATACGCATAAGCCACAAGTTTTGCACATCAATGAATCTCTGAATCTAATGTATATGGAGTGATATGCTCTTCCTAAACAACTGAATTGGTGCTTCAGGGTTTTTCTCTGAACACAATTCCACGGCGTTTACCTCACTCACATTCGATGATTTCGGTGATGATCGAGTGCACACAAGTCCACTTTTTTGGTGTTGATTTTGTCATCTGAGCTTGGATGTGCATCTACAAGGAATATCATGTATGGAAGTCTTCCAATTCAGTTTTGATGTACTCCTGTATATGGTGCAACTGCAAAGGTTTCTGTTGTTATATAGTGTATATGCTGTACCTATAGTTTTATAACTCTGGCGCTACCTGCTCTGTTAAATACTGGTTCCATCAACATTACATACTTACAGTACCGTAGATGGATACATTCTGATATTTACTGTCATGCTGCGATTGTTTTTGTGAAAGGTTAATTGAAAAGTAATGAGATGGATTTTTAACTTCGGTCTGAATGTGAAGTGGACTGTGTGTGTCCTGAATCAATCTTTCAAAATGTGATACTTTGTTATGTATGCTAAAGCTATTTGGTGGAGGAGTTAGAAGAAGGAAGGTTATCATCCAAGTCCCCCCCCTTACCCATACATAATAGACACCAGAGCATGACATGAGATGCACTTGCTGCATGAAAGTCTATGGACACTACAGAAGTCTCATAACGACCTCACTACATATAAAATCTCAGGTGTTCAAAGCCACATCATGCTAAGGGAAATTATGCTAGACAAAAGAAGCTCATAGTACTTCACTGCATTCAAGATCAGGAATAATAGAACAGTCGCCACAATTAAAACTGAAAACAAACATTCTTCAATCTTGCTTTGGAAGGAATGTTGGAAGGATACAGCAAGTAAAAGGAGACTGTATTATCTGTAGCAAAGCCTATGAGATTGTTCCAATTCGCACAAATCTCTGTATTTTCTCCATTATCTAACATAAAAGTAATTTAAACATTCAAAGCAACCTCATCTTGCACCTCAATTTTTCTCTTTCCAACTCGTTTGTCATTGATTAACCAAGTTTTAGACTTCTTCTCTACTCTTATGGGCTCCCAAACAAGTTCTTCTCCTTCTTTGTGCACCACATGGGAGTGTTTACTTGGAACAGCTTCACTGGCATCATTGTTCCTCTTCCTTGAAAACTTTATAGATTTTGTGTTGGAAGTTTCATGCTGGACAACTTTTGGTTCGGTTTCTGCAGATTTTAGCTTCTGCAAATGCCTCAGCCTTCTTCCCAGAAATCTGAAGCACAGAACACAGAAATCTAAAACATTAGTTACAAACTTCTGTCAGTTTCCTACATTCGGACAGATAAATATTGTACAAATATCATACCCAATTTCAGCCAAAAGGATGTCTCTCTTCTGCTTTGCAGCTTGCAATTTCTTCTTCTTAGTCACAACCTCCTATTAAAAAGATACAAAGAACCATTCACATATTCATACCATAAAAAAAAAAAAAAATCCCAAAACTCGCAAATTACTTGCGCTTCTTCAAACTAACGTCCACTTGATTGCTGCCAAAAAATGTATGCAAAATTAAAAATATAGTCTTCCTTTTTATGTCCCAAGGTATTTGATTTTAGATACACAATTGGGTTATTCAGAATCCAGAAAGTAGGACAATCCCTCACTTAATACAACCAAGTCTTATATTGAGGTCAGTTTTCAAAATTCAGAATGCTATACCTTGTGTTTTCTCGAAGGCTAACTATCTAGGAGGTTGAAACTTGAAACATGTCAATGAAAGAAAGCTACTAGGATGATAACAGGCTTGCGATAAGTCTTGAAAATACTAAAAACATCATGATTAGACACCTTAACCAAAAACCCAATACGAAAAGTCAAATGAAAAAAAAACAAACAAACAAACCTTTTGGAGGTCAAGGTGATCTTGCAGAAGAGTTTGATGTCTCAATTGAAGCTTAGCTTGGTCGTCAACAACAGAGGTGTTCTTAGAATTAACAGCCACCCTTTTCATTACGAAAACCAATCGGAAAATTCCGGGAGCGACGACCTTAGGTTATGTAGCGTAGAAATCTGAATCCAATTAGGATATGTGAATACGATTTGATATAAGAGTAGAGAAGGAGCCTAAAAGGAAAGAAGGAATAATGGGGAGAGACTGGAAGAGGGAACGTGAGAAGGCGAAAAGGCCCATGAAGGAAGGTCGGAGATAAGAGTAGAAGCAACGAGTGATGAAGATGAAGCGAAGAATCCATACATAGAACACAAGGGCAGATGTGGGAAATAATAATAATGTTATGGTTGGTCTTGGCAATTGAGCATGATAGTTCTCTTTTGTTTTTCTCTCCTGCTGAGCTGAGATGAACTGGGCCATTTTAGATCCTTCTCCTTCGCTTCGACCTTTGTCTTTAATAAAAGTACCAAAATACCCTGTCTAGAATTTCAGACCCGAGTTTCTAGCCTCTCTCGATTTCGGACATTTGCTCAGTCGCTCACTAATGCTCTGCTTGCAAGAAAAAATTGGGAGCTAGAATTGTTCAACTAATCACTAACTGAAGGCAACGGCAATGGGATTTAGATTAAACAGCTTCTCAATGAAAAAAGTATCATTCATGTCCTTGTCCAGAACACTTGGTTCTACTCGCTATTTATTATCTGTACATGCATACTATACCAGTTGTATCTCAAGCATAAACAGCAACATTCACCAGCATAAAAACGAAATGTTACTAATTGCTGATCCATTAATCTTCATGCTAAATCATCTACAATTACAAATCTGAGAACCAATCTGAAAACAGTGAAATATGCAGTCTTGGCTCTCCTGATTTTGGAACGCATTAGCTGTCCGCTAATTTGATTCACTTTCACTTGGATTTGCATCCGTTCCAGGTCCTCCTTCTTCGGTTGTTGAGGATTCCTGCTGCTTGCCCGCAGATTCAACTGGCACAATGGGCTTCTTGAATTGCACCAAGATCATGGTCATGTTATCGCATCCCTCCCCACCAGCAGTCGATGGTGCCAAACATTTGTCAAGGACTCTTTCAACCACCACAGACAGTTTGCTTTCCTGCATGATTTCCAATCATACGTGTGTCACAGACAAGGCAATATATTAAGCCACAAAAACATATGCCATTATAGCCTGGGATCACTTCATTTCCATTCCAAAAGTGATGTGATCGATTTGAAAACCAAAAGGTGGGAAAAAAGGAATGATTATGCCCTCACCGAGCTTAGCTGTTCATGCACAAAATCTACCAGTTGCTGGCTTGACATGCAATCCCTGTAAGATATTAACAAAAGCAACAATCACTGACTTTAGATTCTGACAAGCATCCATAACACAATTTATTAGTATGAAGTATTAAAAGGAGAACTGTGTGAGCTGAAGCTTAAGTCACATTCAGGTATGGTGGTAAACTAGTAGGTCCTAGGTTCAAATTTCATCTTTTGCAAGTGAAGCATAAATTACTATTCATCAACCTTCTACCCTCAACTTCTACATAGAGAACATTGAAGTCAACTTCTTCAAGATTAGCAAATAAATAAATAGATAGATAAAAGAAGAACACATACCAGATACCATCACATGCTAAGACCATAAACTCATCATCATCACAAAGTTCAACCTAATTACAAAT
Source organism: Rosa rugosa (assembly GCF_958449725.1). Classification (NCBI taxonomy): domain Eukaryota; kingdom Viridiplantae; phylum Streptophyta; class Magnoliopsida; order Rosales; family Rosaceae; genus Rosa; species Rosa rugosa. Next base: position 50,816,149 of record NC_084822.1, on the reverse strand, counting down.
ATAAGAAAATAGATTAGTATGGAATAAAATAAAGCCAATAACTCTGTAAATTTTCATTTTGACAAGAAAACAGGAACTATAACACAATTATGAATCAAGATATCCCCAACCACCATTTCATCGAACCCACAATATTTATTTTCTTTTAGCAAAATAATAATAATCTGGTCAGAATTGTTTGTTCTGCAATGTAAAACATACAGTATTTATATCAGGACTGGCAGTGACAATTTGCTTTTCCGCTGGCAAGAATTTATTCTGCTTGAATTCCATGTCACCTGAAATATATTCAGAACTATTGTAAGGATGGGGACTGCTCAAGCCTCCCTTTAGCTCCTTCCACATATATGGACATGCAGTATAAGATGTTCAAAAGGTATGAGTTTGCACACCAAGTGCACATTTCATACAACTAGCCAACAAGAAGCGAGTGTGAATCTTTTCACTTGCTGAATCTCAAAAGATATGTAATGCCTTTTGGTGACAATCTAATAAACATTTAAGAAAAGCTAGTATACTATGAATTAATGCGCAGAAAGTAGAATGACACCTATAGCTCTTGCAAGATTCAAACTGCCATTGACTCGTCCTGCATGGATAAAACCACCAGCTTTTAAAATCCTTTCCTTCTCAAGCTCAAGTTCAGGTTTGTGATCTCTGGACAGGTTATATGCCTGAAAAAGATGAGTCAGATCAAAAACCATATGTAGAGTTTGTTGAGAATCAAGAATGTAGAATATTCTCAGTTGTAGACATGTTTAAAATTTTAAACACCCTTGGTAAAGTCAACTATGCCAGTCATGTACAACTATATGAAAAGTAAAAACCCTTTCTATTGTTTAAGCAATCAACAGAACAATCATGCAAAAGAACACCGGAAACTGATAAATTACCTGACCCTTCCTAGATATCACACAACGAGAATCACCAGCATTTGCAACAAGAAGTTGGTTGTTTCTAATAATTGCAACACAAGCTGTGCTCCCAGAAGTTGGACCACTGAAATCAGAGTGAGGCCCCTGAAAAGAATAACAGAGTTTATATTATGGAATGCATTGACACCATCATACGAAACCTACAGGTATGAGGAATTGAAAATAGGAGTGGAATTGAAAGATTGGGACATAAGGACGGAAAACAGAAGAGACAGAAAGGAGCACGTTTCTCCCTTGTTTGATTGGCAAGGAGGGAAAAGAACTGGGCTTGTTTGATATAAATAGAGTAAACATAAATAATGTAAAAGCAGCATTTATTAGACCGATGTGTATTATTATTAAGGAAAAGAGCTGTCTGCATTGTCATGGGCCCATTCTTTCCTTCCTCCAATCTCCCAATTTTAGGAAGATTAAGAAATATAACAGTGGACGGGGAAAGGTTTGTATTTTTGTGTGTTTCCCATAATTCATCCTTGAACTTGGGCACAGTGAATTTCACCCCAGTGAAAAGTTCAGATGTGTGTGGAGATTCTTTCCTTCCTCCAATCTTCCACTCTTGGGAAGATTAAGAAATGAAACAGTGGACCAGGAAAGGTTTGTATTTTTGTGTGTTTGCCCATACTCTTGACATGGCGCTGAATTTAGCAGGGAAAAGATTATAACTGAGCATACAATTTTCATTGTACTGAATGATTAAATGCTGAACTACCAAAGGAGTCCTAGTATTCATATTACTATACAATAAACCCAGATAAAGCAGAAAAGTAAATCATAATCCTCTCCAGATAAGACATATTAACTCCAATCAAGTTAATGGTTCTTGCACCTACCTCCTCAAAAGCCCAATCATCAGCTTGATCATTACCCTCACTGCTCCTCGGAGACCAGATTAACCCTTCTATCATGCCAGTAAATTTGTTTATCTTATCTCCCAGAACAGCTAACTCTCTCCAACCCCTTTGTCCACGCATCATTTCATCCATTCTGCACAAACCAAAGGACCAACATCCTATACGTTAAAAAAAGAAAACAAAGATTCATAACAAGACCATAACTTCAGAGGTAGATACCAAGACTTTGTTTTATTTTTCAATTAAAATTATTTCCAGTTTGATATCTCTATCTCAAGTATGTGTGACCTCATAAACAATCAATGATGAAAAAGGGATAGACTCACGCAGCCTATTTTTAGCTTAAAGCTAGCCATCTGAAAGCAGCATCTACTTAAGTAAGACAATGCAGTCAAATCCTTCTTCAGCAGCATGACACAAATTTGAGACTCGGTTAAAAGTTTAAAAATATACTACTTGAAATCTGTAGCGTCTGATTAATATATCAAAACTTTAAGATGACAGTCATAAACTCTTCTACTCATAGCATGCATTTCCTCAGGATTCAAGCAAAGACAAAATAAGCTTACTAAGCAAATAAGCTGAGAAATTGGAAGGACCATCATTAACATGGCATGGAAGTAAAATTGTACAACATATTAAATGATAAAGATTATTATAAAGTAGCAACCATTACAGAAGGCTCTAGAATCTTCTCGATTGCTGGTTTAAGTACTGATGCGTCCTTTTACAATAAGCAGCAGTTTTATATTTGTACTTGTCCCCTCCACTCAGGTAATGATACAAGGCAACTGAATATAGCATTAAAGGTGTAACCTGAAAAAAGCTTTTTGAACAGAAGTTCCTATGTCTCCAGCTGAATATGCTTCATTCTTGAGCATTTGTCGGTGAAGATATTTGGCACAGAATTTAGCAACTACCTTTCCTGTAGAATTATTGGTCTCGGGTGAGTAACAAATCTAAAATAAATCTTTACAAACTGCATATGAAGGTCCAAATTGTCCAACCACAGACAGAAGGCATTCATTCTTTTGTAACACAGACAGAACTGACAAGAAATATGGTAATCAAATTCACCCCATCTCAAACAAATTGTAATAAAAAGAACGAACTAACTCCTTCACCATTCAAATCAACCATTTCTATAGCTTATAACAACTTCTGAAGTACAATATAAGTATTGACTGACGACAGGACTGCATTATAAAGATTGGTATGCATGCTTAATGTGCAGATAATTGTTTAGTCCAGCTACAAACCTAGAATTATTAATCTCACACAAGAGGAAGAGAAAGCAAAATCTGTTGATTAAAAGTTTTACATATAAAGAAGTACCACCAGAGCTTATAATATGCTTCCATATAAGAATATGACCAATGACTGCAGGGAGAGGAAGGGGGGGTAAATCCAACAAAGGTATATGAACTAATCTTCTAGAACAGATAGTGATAAATGAAATTACTGATTCTTACCTCCATGGCCATCATAAACACCAAAGAACGAGGTGGATGCATCTAGATCGGGATATGCTGCATGCTAACCAAATGGTAACAAACCAGGCATACAAAGTTAGTAACAATATGATTGCTAACAAACGAAAAAGAAAAATAATAAATAAAGGCAACTTTCTTCAAAGTATGAAGAAACCAGAAAATTTGTTAGTCTCCATCATTTTTGTAACAAAGTCGAGCAAGAAAACACTTGGGTAGACCACATTGTAAACAAAGAAGTTGTAGTAACAGAAAAGTTTGATATACTAACAGCATCCTCCATAGTTGCACGCCATCCTTGCATGGACGATAGACCATATCTGACACAGCCATTCTCTCCATCTTCAGAGAACTTGTCAGTTTTGGGAGTGCTGAGATATATACCCATATTCCAATCTAAAATCAAACATTCAAACAAAAACTCGGTCAGCAACAACATAATTCCCACAGTTTCTACAAGCAGGAAAGGAGGTTGGGCCAGAAAACATATCAGGACTATCAGAAAAGTCAAATTAATTATTACTCTTTTAAGTCAAGAGTAAACAAAGCCAGGGGTTACAGGAGTCGGATCGATTTGATCACGCTCACAGCAATAACTCAGTTCAGTAAAAAATTCATGATCCAGACCAAACAAGAGTAGATCAGCAACTCGTTACTAGTTAAATTTCAAAAGTAAATCACGCAAGAATTAACAATCATCATCGCAAGCATATAGTTTACATTCGTTTGAGGAAAGAACTGAAAGATCCAGATGCTAATTTGTAAGATAAATCGAGAAATGAAGCAACAAGAAGTCGTGGAGTACAAATTACATGATATGAGAGTCGAGGCCGCAGAGAAGAGCTCAAGATCGAAATCGGAGACAAGGAAACCAGAGCTATTCAGCAGTTCAATTCAGACTCAGAGAATGATGATGACTTTTGGAACAGGAAGACTGTTTGTCAGCCAAAGCGTAGACTAGGAAATCGAGAAACCTGATCAATATTTCCAATTTGGCAATTTCCTTCTTTCTTTCAGAGAAATAATAGCGAAGCCTCATCCACACTAAGTCTGTCGTCTACCCTAATTTCCTTTTTTTTTTTTTTTCTCTAGCTAATTTTATTTTATTTTATTTTTTGGGTACACTATCCTCCTCCGACAACTCTCTCAAATTTCAATCTTGATGCCTAACTCAAATGAACCGTTGCTTTGTTGCATATTTCCCATATTATATTATGGTGGTTGTTGATGAGAATCGATTGATGATGTCACGATTAATTATTAAACATATTGTGTCGTGATATTTACGTAAATTTGTCGTTTGAATATTAGTGAGATGATATAATGTGACATGTAATATTGATATAATTTATTTTCGTCTTTTTGTCTCTGCAAATAATATGATTAGATTTAGTGCTTATTTTCATAATTGAAAAAGAAAAATACCATATTTGGGAAGTTGGTTGCTGCAGTTGGCTGCTTTTGAGCCCAAGTCAAGACATAAAAAGGCGGATGAGTGATGACCTTGTTAAATTCGTTATCCATCAAATATATACACCCACCGGAATATGCAACAGTTGCATGTGAAACTGATGATGATCACCCACAATTCACAATTGGAAAGAACTTCAATTTCATTTCATTTACCAAATTACATAACAGGATGGATCTCCTGCAGTACGTTTCAGGCATCGTCTGTTTTAGGTGATATATATAAGAGATGGGATCAGTTTGGTTGGTATCATATCAATGTCAAAGTTGCCAAACCATCGAGCTCAAATAACAACTGTTTTTCTCTTCTCAGCAACTGGAGGCCGGCTAGAGGCTAATGCTTATTTTCAACATAAATTAACTTGATGATATTGGATCATAATTAATCAAATCCTCCGGCTGATACGATAACATGTCCATTACCCAATTCATGTGGATGAGTACTAATACGTACAGGCTGTTCATGAACCAAATCGATCTACTCCATTAAACAAATTCATAATATTTGGCCCGGGAAAAGAAAATGACAAATAAGGATATGGTGTCAAATCTGTGGGCTGATTGATCGAGCTTTCCCTAACCCACTGAATACATAAATAGATATTTGTCTGGTCCTAACAGATAGTTACGTGATTCCTTGTTCCGCCGCCTGATAAAGGGATCAAATATTATTGCCATATTCTGTCCATTCTATTTCTGCCTCAATCTCTCTAGTATATGAATAAAACAAACAACTGAACTCACTGCAGGCTAACATGCTTGTGTGCACTGCAGTCTATGGTTGTTTCCACATTTCTACCAACACTTCAACAACAAAGACTGAAGCCTATCGAATGGAGCTAGCAGTTGCACTCAAATTAACCAGTGTCCATATATGAAAGGTCAAAGTTTGTTTGGGAGAGAGCCATGGGAAGTGTGAACACAATTTGAAAGTACGTACGTCTTTGTCTATTCTCTATTGTCATGTACTACTACAGTACTAACTGCTAAAGCAAGTGCATCAATATACAATACCATTCTCATCTCCAGCCATAAACTTGTGAAACCTTCCATTAATCTCAACTAAGCTGCAACCTGCAGTCTTTTCAATCCCGGACTCATTCATCATATCTCTCCATCTCTGTGCTTCTTCCCATTCACCGCATGACGCGTACAAGTTTGCAAACATCATGTACTCCCCATCGCTCCGAGCAGCCTTGGTCGAAACAAGCAGCTTCATTGCTTTCTCCCCATTTTCAAGGTCCTGATGAATCACACAAGCACTCAGCAAAGCACCCAAGATGGACTCGCTTGCTTCAAAAGGCATTGTCTCTATGAGTGTCAAAGCACTGTCGAAAAGACCCGCTCTGCTCAGAAGGTCGACCATGCACCCATAATGCTCTGCCTTTGGAGTAATCCCGAATTGCTTTTCCATTGAATCAAACAATTCACATCCTTGTTCTACCAACCCTCCATGGCTGCAAGCACTTAAAACCCCAATGAAGGTGATATCATCTGGTTTTACTCGACAATCGGCTCTCATTTGGTTGAAGATTTTCAGAGCTGCGTAGCCAAAACCGTGAAGAGCAAGTCCTGAAATCATGGCATTCCAACAGTAGACATCTTTTTGTTTGAACTTGTAGAACACCTCTAAAGAGTTGTGTATGCTTCCGCACTTGGCATACATATCTATAAGTGCTGTTGCTACATGGGGACTGGAAGCCTGCCCGGAGAGTTTGGCATATGTATGTATTTTTATGCCAGTTTCAAGCGACCCCAAATGAGCACAGGCAGATAAAGCACCAGTCACACTCAGATGATCTGGTTCGATATTTCCCATCTTCATTTTGTCCAAGAATTCGATTGCCTTAGAGTAAACCTGATTGTTCAGATAACCCATTATCATTGTGTTCCAAGTTATGACATTTTTCTGAGGCATCGACTCGAACAACTCATGCGCTTCAGCCACATCTCCAGCGTTCATGCACGCCAATATCATTGAGTTCCAAGACACAATGTCCTTGTCAGGAATTCTATCAAAAATGCTTCCGGCAGATATGTTGCTTCCGGTCCCTGCGAACCCAGAGATCATAATATTGAAAGACAAAAGGTCCTGTGATGGCATTGTATCAAAGACTTGCACTGCATTCCCCATCTGCCCACTAGAAGCATACACATATAACATGGAGTTCCAGGCTACCACATCTTTCACAGGCATTTTATCAAACGCTTTGCGGGCATCCGCTACTATTCCAAGAGAAGAATACATTTTCAGCAGAGCAGTTTGGACGAAAAGATGGTCACAAAACCCAGTTTTCAGTATCTGTCCGTGAAGTGCTAACCCTATACCCAAATAGGAAGCATTACCTGCTGCTTTCAGCAAAACCGGAAATGTATAGTTATCAGCAAAGAGACCAAGTCTTTGCATTTTTACATACGACCGAATTGCCTGCCCGGCGTTCCCCTCGAGCACTTGAGTCTTTATAATATTATTCCATTTTTGAAGATCCGGCCAAGTCGACAGGCAACAAATGGAGTTGAAGCTCAGAAGAGCCATCTCAAAACATTAGCAAGGGAAGGGAAACGAGAGCCTTTGAAGATAGATGATAAGGTGGATGATATTTACCAAAGCTACAGGACAAAAAATACTATCATATGAGAAAACACACAGACAGATGCAAATTCCAGAGTATTTTTGGTACACCGATTCCAACACCAAGGAACCTGTAAAATCATCATAATCATCTCATTCCCGGGATAAAACTACCCAAGCTCGAGAAGAATACAAGACATGATGATGTTTCTCAGCTTAATAAACAAATCCCCAAAATTAAATATACAACTGAATAAAATTATCCTGAGTTGCTTAAAATGAAAACAAAATTTCAAAAATATGGGAAATAAGCAAATCTACTCCCTATTCCCCTGTAGCCAAATGTCACAAAGGCAAAAATGTTTTCCAGTGGCCATAGAAACTGGCCTGAATCAGGAAAGCAAACTTTTACACGCCTGAATTTCAGTTTCCTGGCTAGCCAAAAAATCTTGCGATGATGTAATGCTCTTCATAGCAGCACCAAAAATGGCCGACCGATACATGTCATCTTCCACCTTCTTAAGGATTTCCTTCACAACTTTGAAGTCCAATGCCCCTGCCAGAGCCAACTTCCCAATAATCTCACCAAAATTATTTGGTGCTTTCGGCAAATCAATGCCGATTTCGTCCAACATTGACCCATATAAAAGGCAACCAGTCCCTATATCTCTCGATGTCAAAACGTTTTTACTGAACAGGTACTCGAGAAGTTTTATGACCGGTTCTACACATGGTGGGCTCTTATCCAGAGCAAGAGCAATAGCTTCTTTAACAAACTCCGGATGGTAGGCTGGGGCTTTCAGCTCCTCCACACATTGAAGTGCCTCGTCGAGAATCCGAACACTGAAATATTCTTCCAGCAGGGATACAGATTTTTTAAGAAGAGCAGCAGAATTTGGTACTGTTGCTGGAATCAGAGGTTTAGCAGAAGTCGGTACAATTTCAGGGGCCAGAACCTTCTCAGAAGAAACTGATGATGCAGCTGGAACTGTAGGCTTGGCGTTTTGAGTAAGAGGTTCAACTCCAGAAATCAAATTAGTTCGAGGAGGACCACCAGAGCCCTGCAACAAGGCACTTGTTTTCCCAGTTATGATTCCACCACTGCCTTGAGGTAAAAATTTTGAATTAAGAGACGGTGCTTTGCTGATCAACGGTGGCTGGACACGTCCTCCAGATGGAGAGTTAACCAAACCATCGCGCTTGGTCATTGATCTAGATCGATAAACCTCCCAATTGTCAGAATCAAGTCCAGGCATTCCCGGCATTTTCCTGCTCCCAGGCATTCCAGGCATATAGCCAGGCCGGGTAGCAGGAAGACCTCCGGGGCTCGAATCCCCAGAGGCAGCTGCAATACGAGCATTCCTTATCGTTGCCGTTGCACCTGGACGCAACCCTAAGTTCTTTTCTGCTTCTGAATGAATTTCAGTTATAGTCTTTGCTTTCACCTGCCAAAACAGAGATAAAAACATAGAAGTTAGAAACACAAGAACCAACTATGATGCAGTTAATTTCATAGTTACATAGAAGTTAGAAACACAAGAACCAACTATGATGCAGTTAATTTCATAGTTGGTGAAGTTCCAGACCCTAATCACAATGAAAGAATGATGCAAAACATACCACATTTTAAGAAGCTTCAAAAAGTTCCAAAGAATAAAACGATAACAATTGTGAAGGAGAATTCCTAACTATTAAACAACCCCTTCCCTCCCCTATCAGCAACAAGGAGAAATATTAGAATCACCTCTTCCCGTCTTGGAATCCAGTTGTTGGCCCGCATATCAAGAACATTGCGGACCATGAACCTCAACCGTGGTGCAAGTTGGGAGTTTGTAGTCAGTTCCTTCAACCTACTGAAATAGGTATCGTTGATTCGGCGAGATTTTTGGCTCTCATCAAGCTGCTTACCAATGGTGTTGAAAAACTGACATATTGCCTCTACATTCTCTTCAGCAGGGCATGTTTTTCCATCATATCCCAGAAGCTCCTGTATTACACAAGAATCTAGTTAGTCCAGCAGTCTAACTCCTTCAAAGAACAGCCAAGAGAATGTGAATTAACACTAGAAAGGACCTGAACAATATGGTGTACAATCTTTTCAGGCACCATCTTCTGCTTTAAAAGTTCCCCAATAAGGCGTATGTTTCCTAGAGTTCGCAACTTAAGCATTCGTTCTTTATCTCTGCATTCCATTTCTTGCTCAGGAGCAGTCATCTGCCTAATTTCTGCCCTCAGGTTGTCAGCACCTTCGAAAGCCTCCTGGCAGTTATTCAACAGGACTCGTTTAAAAGTGATTTCTTTCCCACCAGGCTCCTCAGGTGGAAAAGGAGGAAGTTTCGCATTAAGATCCGCACATAAAAGGGCATACATCGGACAAAATGTTGGCTCCAGCACAGCCTTATCAAATATCAGAAAGATAACATCCTGCAACGCAAATTGAACTCTCAAGCTCTTTAGCAGAAAGCATAGCTTAGTTTAGAGTACACAACAACCAAGGTATTTAGCAATGCATACCTTCAAAATATCTGGATTTGTGATTCCAGAGTCAATTAGTTGACCCTTGAGAACATCAAACTTCTCTGGGGTCAATTTGTTCAGTATTCTACACAAAAATAAGAGCAGCTTATGCAAGTTAATCACATAGAACACCAAGCAGTTGCAGTGTTGCACATAAGAAAATTTGGATGAAGGACAGTTATATTGCAGGTTTTAACTAGACCATCAGACTTTATTCCTTCCTCACAACAATTTTAAAATGTAATACAAGATGTGATATATTCCAGCTAAGAATTAATACCCTTTCACTGTCTTCAATACACGGTCCTTGTCAGAGAGATTTGCTCTTCGAGCTGACCATGGAACCTCCGCCTTAAGAAGAACAGGAGCAGGTCCTGCCTGGTTTTGTGCAAAAGGTTAGAATAAGGGGAACACTAAGGGAACCTACAATTGGAAGGAACTACCAATGATTTAAGAACTAAAAACACAATGGCCCACAATAAAATTCTACATCTTACAGTCTGCAATCATTTTATACTAATTCTCAGAAACAGTGATGAGGATAAATATGCCCTATGCAGTACTTATTTTCTACTGGCTACTGCATAGATCAAATATAGGAAGAAAAGAACTCTAACGTGCAGTATAGCAAGCGAAAACATAGAATCTTAAGAGATCATGTATATCTTACACAATCTGATAATAATTTATTACCACTTGGTTACCAGAAATTTGTGGCCTTGGAAATTGTTGGTCCTGCTGGTTATTCAATCCCTGTCGCCTTGAAAAATCATTTCTTTCCTCTTCAGAAGCAGGTAACTGTCCAGATCGACCACGCCAATCACGGTTATCTAACTCAGTATAACGACCTTGCGATTGAGGCTGTGGCTGAAGATTTTTTTTCAAGTAAATGTTAGAGTTCTTAAAATAGCTATAACATATTCAAGGAGAGAAATATATCTGATTAATATTGCAATAGGAAGCCAAATACATTTGAAATTATCAAATTACATGGACTCAACATGTGTAAAAATGACAGTTAACATTCACAATTTTACCATCCAGATAATTGCAACATTTACTTAAATAGAAGCAGATAGTGATTAAACTCACGTTGGCATCTGTGCGTCCCCAAGTAGGATCATCTCCACCAAACTCGGCCTCTATTTCTTGTTTAATCTTCAAAATAGCCTCGGGGATAGTAGTGGCAGCCTATACAAGAAGTACATATGATCATACAGCGTATAAACTATTGGCCCAATTTTGAGAGAAAGTATGGTAAGAATGTGTGATATGCTACTTCTTCTGCTGCTCAAGAATCAAGTTGAGGAACAATATGATAGCAGGCTATTAGGAAAAGTACCTCTCTAAGCTGCATTAGCTGATCTCTAGTATATCGAACACGCTCACGACCTTCAAACCGCAAGTCACCAGTCTATTACAAGAGCAGGCTTGAAAGAGTCAAAATATAGAATTGTGATTCTCAGTCACTTGACTAAATACAAGAAAACAAGAAGCAAGCAAGCATACACAGAGGAGATATGTTATCGGTGCAGTCATCAGGAAGTTGTATACCACGTGCGTTATGATTGTTATATAGTAATGTTGATTCTAAACAGAAACCATTTCACAGAGCAGAACTATAGAAATACAAATTGAATCAATCACAAGTTGTTCCATTTCATGCAAATAAATCCAGCAAAATGGCAAGTCAAAACTAGAAAACACCAAAAGGCATCCGAAAGGGAAATTTGGATAGCAACAGAGAGAAACAGGAAATCCAAATTAAAGGTGCAGATCTGCTTGTATACATAATTGATATAGATATCAATAAGATTGTTAGGTTTAGGAGGGACCTTGAAGGCGGAAGAGAGAGCAGCATAGGAGGATTGAGGCTCTGAAGTAGGTGTGAGGAATCGTGGGGCGCGCAGGCCAATAGCGCCGCCGGGCCTCAAACTTATCACAGTCGGATCCGCCATCATAACTCGCCACTCCACAACCTAACCTTTTTTTTTTTTTTTGTTTAGGTTATTGAGATAGATAGAGAAGCGGAAGAGAGTCGGATTGGTTGAGAGAGAGTGTGCGAAATGGTGGATAGGGTTAGGTTTCTCTCTCTCTCTGTGAGATAAAGACAGGAAGAGGCACTCTCTCTCTCTCTCTCTCTGTTTTACGTGCAATCTCCTCGCACCAGCTGCAAAGAGAGGCGCTTGTGTTCCTCAAGCCCTACTTAAAATAAGAGTGAAACCAAACCCTTCATTGCGATTGCCGTTTTTTTTTTTTCTTTTTTTTTTTTTTCTCTCTCTTTATCGGGGATAATTTTTTTTTTTTTTTTTTTGGTAAGTAAGGGGTCAAAAGACCCAGAAACAAAGAAACAGAAAAGAAGGCTAACTAGCTTGGCCTATCATCATGCCTGGCAGAGATTCTTCTTTGCCGGGTTTACCATCAAGGTCATCAAGGTAAGCAGAAGAGGCATGAGTGGGAGGGCTATCAAACTCAATTATCCCATAATCATGATTGATGCTCTCCTTAGCAAGGCAGTCTGCAACCATATTACTTTCTCTATAAATGTGCTTTAGGGAGAAGCAAATGAAGTTTCTGATCAAATTTTTGCAGCAATAAATAAGAGAGCCCATGGGATGAAGAGCGACATCAATATGAGAGATCAACTTTGCCAGGATTGCAGAATCCGTTTCTACTTCAACATGAGTAATGTGAGCTTCAAGAGCTTGTTGGAGACCATAGTATAGGCCCCAGGATTCAGCGTCTAAAACTTCACCTATGCCCAAGTTTATCTGGAATCCCTTGAGCCATAATCCATTAGAACGTCTGATAACCCCTCCAGCACCAATTTTTCCAGAATGTCCATTTCTACTGCCATCAATGTTTAATTTATAGGTTCCATGAGGAGGTTTCATCCAGTTCAGCAGCTTAAGACAATAAGTTATGTTCAAATCAGATTTCAACTGAGCATTGTTCCATTCAGAGATAGCAGCATTAATGACCATACCTGGATAATTTGGTTTTCGAAAGTGAGTCTCAAAAATATGTTTGTTTCTCCATTTCCAGATAAACCAGCATATGAAAACAAAGGTAGAACACCAAAGATTTCCGGCATGACATTTGGCTTTGCAAAAAAGATTCGCCTGTAACCAACCTTCCCAACTCATGGAGAAAGTAAATTTCACAGGCTGAGGCAAGGTGAAAGACTTCCACACATTAAGAACAGCATGACAATCTTTGAAAAGATGAGAGAGGGACTCACTAGTGCAGTGGCATATAGGGCAAGTATCATCATCAGTGAGGTTTCTTTTAACTCTGTGAGCATTGGTGAGAAGTTTACCATGACAAAGGACCCATAGGAAGGTCTTGAGCTTTGGGGGAATTTGCATTTTCCAAATAAATTTCCAAGGAGAGTTCATTTGGTCATAGTCCTCAAAGAAAGTGCTGTAAGCTGACCTGACAGAAAAAGAACCATTGGAAGTGCATCCCCAGATTTGGATATCATCTTCACAACCATCAAAACCAGGAGGGATTCGCAAAATTTGATCAGTAATAGCAGTAGGAAGACAAGCAGAAAGTAGATTCAAGTCCCAACCATTATCATTCCAGAAACTACAGACAGTAGCCTCACAATTTATCGGGGATAATTATGGCCCCATTATTTCTTACCCGATATTATTTGATCATCCATTTTATCGAATAAATTATCTATTTAGTAAAATGTTTTTGGTTGTTGTCAACTCATCAGTTTGTTGGTTATAAATAGGGATGAGTAAATGAGAATTTGATCGATTTTGATAAAGATGATTTCTATACCACATTTTGAAATTGAACGATTTTATTTATGATCATGTAAAGTGAAAATATAAAAGTTATTAATGAGTCAACGAGAAAGTTTACACATGAGGTGAACGTGAGAACAACTACTCATTTGATACTTGATATACAAACTCTATTTGAAATCCCTTTTGATATTTGATACATAGACTCCGTTTGGAATTTTGTATATTTTAGGGGAAGGGAATGAATTCAATTCATAGATTCTAAATCACTGCACGATTGCACGTATAAATCATTACACAATTGCATTGAGTCACTGCTAGACAATTACATACCCTAGAGTGTAAGCCCCGAAGCAACACATTGCCATGCATATTCAGCATAACGGAAATAATATTTCTAGTAATTAATTAAAGCCCATTAAAGACCTTCACTGCACACGCATTCTAGAAGAACATTAAAAGCTCTTATCAATACAATCCCACACCATTGGCCTTGGTACATGCATAACCCTTACCAAGACACGCAATTGTGATACGAGAAGTTATGTAGTTGCTAAGGTAACTTGCCACAGAGACTAATGAAAAATCAGCTGTTAGGAGGTCTCCATTTGAGTGTGCCATTCTCATTAGGCCCACCCCAACTTTTAAGAACAAAAAAATGAAAGAGAGCACTAAAAGCCCAAAGGCCCAGTACCAAAATATCCCGTGCGTTGACTTGTAGGTCGACCGTTTGCCAATATGTTATCTTTTGATCTACACCAAGTCAATTGAAACCTAAGCCACAAAGGCAAATAGAGATATCATTTAATCATACGATTAAGATCAAACAAATAAATGATTAGTTATGAAAATATTAATTTTCACTAAAATCATTAATTCTATTTTGCATGATTAAACAATATTTGTTTGCATAATTTGAATATTAATTTAATTTTGGTGCGATAGCACCGCCATATATAACAGAAAATTTAGACTTCAATTTGGATTTGAGTATTTTCCTTTCTACTTTCTAGGAAAACGGAGAGGAACAACGAAAAGGCCACGTGTTACCTCACCCTCCACAGGAGAGAGGAGAGAGGAGAGAGGAGAGCGGAGAGCTGGTATAGAGTTCATATTTAGCTGAATGAGCTGTTTTAGAAGAGACTTTCTCAAAACTCTTATTAGAAGCAGACGAAAATGGCTTCCATCTCTCTCTCTCCAACAGTTGCAACAGGATACGTTCAAACGAAAACAAAAAGAAGCCCAAGTAGTAGTTCAGCTCCATGCCCATCCATGGCTTTCTCGATCAAATCCTCACTCGGCTCCTCTAAATCATCACTTTTCCAACATGGCTTCTCTCTTCTACAATCATCTTATTCAAATGGGCGCTTCTTCAAATCCCGTCACTACTCTCACTCGGGTGTTTATGCAAGAGCAGCTACTGAGAAGACTCTCTATGATTTTACAGTCAAGGTATATTATTTTCGGGGTTTATGCATGAATTAATCTTTACCCTGCGAAAGAACCAAGATTTGTAACTCAATTTTGTAGATGTTTGGAATTGATGCTTGTTAATTTTGGCAACTTACTTGATACAATTTTCTGGACAAGGCATGGATATATATTATGTTTTATTGCTCATGCAAGGATTTTGGTTTTTTTTTTTTTGTAGGATATCGATGGAAAGGATGTCCCTCTTAGCAAGTTTAAGGGGAAGGTTCTTTTGGTTGTCAACGTTGCTTCAAAATGGTAACCCTTTGTTATTGACAGACACAGACTCCTTTGGATTAATTATTTTTGTCTTTTAAGCTATTTTGGTGAAAGGACATCTGCTGCATTCTTGTGATATGAATTAACCCGAAATTGTTACAGTGGCTTGACCTCTTCAAATTACTCAGAACTGTCACATGTGTATGAGAAGTACAAAACTCAAGGTAAACCTCCAGTCCTTTGGAAGAGTCCTTTTAGTTTCATCCTTGACAAATTTGTTTTCTTGTTACACAAATTCATATCTTTTGGGTTGGTGACGGTGGTGGGTGCATGGGGCAGATTAGCTCTACAATTCTAGGTTTTTACTAATTCATCTTTTGCATCAAAACTCTCTGCAGAAATTTTATTATCATGAGTTCCCTTTGAGTGAGAGTTATAAACTGGTGATAATAGTTGCTGGATGTGTGCTCAATCTCACTGTAGGATTTGAGATTCTAGCTTTCCCTTGCAATCAGTTTGGGGGCCAAGAACCGGGATCAAATACAGAAATCAAGCAATTTGCTTGTACACGGTATAAAGCCGAATACCCCATTTTTGATAAGGTAGGTCTATAAGCTCAACTACATGTCCCTGTATTTCTTTCTTTTTATGTAAATTTTTATTAATTAAGTAAAGTGTTTCAGTCAAGTACTAAAAATCTAAAGGTGCATAACAGGTTGATGTCAATGGTCCCAGCACAGCTCCGGTTTATCAGTTTCTGAAATCAAGTGTGGGAGGTTTCTTAGGTGACATTGTCAAGTGGAATTTTGAGAAGTTTTTGGTGGACAAGAATGGTAAAGTAGTGGAGAGGTATCCACCAACAACATCACCTTTTCAAATTGAGGTATATGCTTTTCCTTGGTTGGGTTTCTGCAATTCCTTCATAGGTGTGTTTCCTGAGATAGTCTCTTTCAGTTTGTAACCTTTTAGCTTGCATTGTTAGCTGCCGTTGCAGCTTTCATTGGATTGGGTAAAAATTTCATTCATACCCAAAAATAAAGGCGATTGGTTAAGCACATAGTTAACGAGACTAGTAGGCAACGAGGACAGAATGAATCAGCCCCTAAACTTGGTATTGGTTACAGAAATGACATATGTACAATTTGAAGATGGAAAGTTTACATACTGAGACGTTTGGTCAAAAGAGCATGACAACTTGAGAATGGCAACTTCAGCATTTAGGGAATAAATTTGATCTATTGAAGCCAATAAAGAAATCTGATATGAATCTCTTTACAAGCATTTATGATATGAAAACTTGGTATTGGTTACAGAAATGACATATGTACAATTTGAAGATTGAAAGTTTACATACTGAGACATTTGGTCAAAAGAGCATGACAACTTGAGAATGGCAACTTCAGCATTTAGGGAATAAATTTGATCTATTGAAGCCAATAAAGAAATCTGATATGAATCTCTTTACAAGCATTTATGATATGAGTAGGAGCACACTACCATGTATCTAATTTTCTGTAAACAATTTCAGAAGGATATCCAGAAACTGGTTGCAGCTTGAGTAAAAGGGCAGGGCAACACTCACGGAGTGCACGGTAAGTGGAAGATGGGGGAGATGCATTGTTATATATGAGGGAATCTCTGTATATTAAATGGCTTCGAAGTTCATACGTAGCCGTCTCGTCTGTAGTTTTTTGTTCTTCCTTTTTTATTAATGGACACACTTGTTATTGCGTCTTTTCTTCTTCTATTTCCTAATAGCATATATTACTAGCTGTACTCCTTAATTTGATATTTGTTTTTTCTATTCTCTTTATCCTGTTGATTGTACAAGATTATCCTTATTCTGAAATCTACTCCACACTCGACCTAGCCTTTTATGTCAAGTCCTGTCAGGTAAGATTTTTTTTGTTTTTTTTTGTTTTGGTCAAGTATGCTTATATTCAAATAAGAACACCATTACAAACAAAATACCCAAAACGGGCCCAAATAAAAACCAACAAACAACAACAAACAAAACCAAATAGCCCTACAATCTTCAGCCACAGTGCAGATCTAACAGGAAGAATGCTCGACCTTATATTCATCCCAAGGTGGAATTTAGTATTGGGTATTCCTGCTTATGTCTCTGTAATCATGGAAGAATGCGTTTCTGTAATCCTTAGCAGAATATTGATGGATGCCCATCATTGTCATAAGCCGAAAGCTTTGCATTTGAAGTCTTGCATCTTATTCTCCCCCGATAAGCATTAACTCATCATGGAAGAATGCGTTTCTGTAATCCTTAGCCGAACATTGATGGATGCCCATCATTATCATAAGCCAAAAGCTTCTTGCATCTTATTCTCCCCCGATAAGCATTAACTCACATGTAAATGGGGTGAGAGAGTCGTTCTTCATAGTCGAGTGTCACAAGGACTAGTTTTACAAACATATGGCTGGTCATTCCTGTTAAAAATGCGTGCGTGTAGATTTGAGACTCGATTTCATCTTTCTTTTTTTTTAACTCTGAGCTAGATCAATTCCAGGTTTTGATACTTGATTCCCGTATAATTAATATAGGACTTCTACCAAGAACACAATGTTTATTATGTTTTTTTTTTTTTAATCAGATATCAGATAAACAATTCAAATGTCAAAATTAGTCTTTTTTGAGTCGTCAAACTCACAACCTCCTCTCACTTACGAAGAAGAAGAAGAGACTATACCACTAGACTAAATGGTATTCAACACAATGTTCTCCAAAAACAAATGTAACATTGACTTGCGGTCTTGCGTGGACTTGCCCCCAAGCCCAAAGTCTTTGGTAGAAAGTATGCGAATCGGACGGGTGGTTCTCTATCAAAGACTAGTGCAGCCGTGTCCCTTGGTTCTCTATATATTGCCCTCAACATTGACGTGGCTCTAATCCAGTGGCCTCTCAAGTCTTCTTCTTGGTCGCGTCGTTGCTACGAAATATTGTGCGAGCTTTTCAAAACTCTTCACTGTCAGCTCTCAGCTCTCTGCTCTCTGCTCTCTCTCTCTCTCACAAACATGGTAACTCTTTTCTCATTCATCTATTTCTCCTTTGTCCTTGTTTTTCTCAACTAATGGTATGCTCTCTCTCTCTCTCTCTCTCTCTCTCTCTCTCTCTCTCTAAGCTTGACAGCAAAATTAGGGTTTTTCATTTCAAATATTTAACTCTCCCTGTTCTTGGATCATTATGGAACCTGAGTATCTATAAATCCGCGCTTGTCAGAATCTAGAAAACTGTGACATCATTTATCTTTTTTGTTTCAAATTTTTTATTATAGGAGATTGAATGTCGAAGACGATCTTAAGTAGATATGAATTTGGCCTTCTGAAAAGCGCAACTATGTCTAGAACGATTGGTTTTTATCATGATTTTCTTTGAATATTCTTCTGGTGTGAACAGTATTTTTCATGTTTCATTGTAAGCCGATGTAGCAAGAAGACATGCTTGTGTCTTGTTCGAATGCTGACTAAATTGTATTGAACATGTGTAGGCTAACAAGCACACCATCATTCTTATGCAAACTTCACAGAACAAGGCAACGAGAACTTTTATGGATTATGGTTCAATAAGTCAAGCAATGGATGGTATGCTGTATTTATAGTTGTTGCTGTTTGCACAATTTCTTTTCCTTACAGTCATTGTTGTCATTACACTTGCATTATTACCATCCTTAATTTGTTTTTTCCACTCCAGAGTGAATTTAGCTCTTCAAGGTATGCAGTTGCCTCATCATGTCATAACTCATAACAATGAAATATATATAATGTTGGCAAGGGAGGAAAAAACAAAAAAACATAATTTCAAAATAAAAAACACCTATGATCTGCTTATTTCTCATAAGTAACTGCAGACAGGGCTACTAACGTGCCATAAGACATTTACTTACACCCCAGCTCATAGGACGAATAACCAAGTTTATCCTTGAAAACTTGAGGCACCTTGCTTTGCAACTGAGAGCCGTAAACCGTTATGGTCTAAGGAAAGTAAGATTTAGGATGCCCTTAGCAGATCTGAATGTCTACTTTATGCAGAATCCATAGAGAGATCCATTTTTTTGGATTAGATAACCCACAGAAGGGCACCTGAAAGCTGAAATTTATCACCTTTTCTAGGAATTTTTTTCTTCAGTTTCTAGTTTCCATTTTCCTAGTGCTTTCCATCATACTTGAAAGGTACCTATGTAAGTTAGTTTTTGGATTTATAGTGTCTCAGGTTTCTGAGTTCTGGCTAGCCAAATAACACATAGAACTGAGTTTGTTAATTATACCTTAGTCTGTAGAGAAAGAACTATGCATGTCATATTACAGGTTTTGATAGGGTTAAATTGTAATTATGAAAAATCACTCATCTGTTGGGATAAGACCTATGAGAATTATCGATGATATTTTAGAACGTAATTTCTTTTTCATTGAGACAGAGGTTTTAGAATTCACACATCTTGCCTGTGTCTCCTGTTTTCAATTGTCTGTGTATGCATCTTTATATTTATCTTTCTGGTGATCATTTCTAAACCTCTGTTCACAGTTGCATACTTGAAATATTTTTGGCTGAAAGGGGGTTCTTGGGCCCTAGATATAATGCGGTTATAACCCTCAATTTTTTTGCATCCATTCACTAGAGGTTATGCTGTTGTGCCTGCATAGGTATATGTGGACTATATGAGAGGAAGCTCAGGGAGTTAAATCCAGCAATTAGAAATATCTCTTATGACATCGGAGATCTCTACAATTTTATTGATGGCCTTGCTGACATGAGTGCTTTGGTGTATGTCTCTCTCTCTCTCTCTCTCTCTCTCTCTCTCTCTCTCACCCCAACCAGTGTAGCCTGTAATTGAACAACTTATATAGTTTTATGTGAATGATCTCTGGATACTGGGTTAGAAAATTTAATGTGGTTAATTATGTGCTATTTGGCGGTTGCCACTTAAAATCAAGGTAGGAAACTAATACTGTGCCTCTGGTTTGGTTTGCAGTTATGACCACTCAATGCAGGCTTATCTGCCATATGACCGACAATGGATTAAACAGCGGACACTCCGACATCTACAGAAACTGGCACATTAAAAGCTTGGTTGGGTAATGATTGCCGGAAGAGTATTTTATAAAAGGAGTACCTATTGAAGTGTATAATTTGAGACATCTGGGCTTTGCAGCTGGTCTGTGTTTAGTGTTGTACGGTTTCCCTTTCTGCACATATCTTTAAATTATCTGTCACTTAAAAGCAACTTTTGTTGCCTGGCTTTCTGTACTCGTTGTTTCAAATGCTTGATGTTGTGACATTGGATTTTGTATTCTCTAACTTTGTACTTCATTGTGTTATAATATGAGAAAGAGTTTGCCACTGTTAAGCCTCTGGTTCCAATAACTTTTCTGCTTATGAGAAATGAGGAGCTTTCTCTTAACTCTGGTTAAGGCGTTTGGCTTTGCCCACAAAACTGGAGTTTGAAAGCTGGTAAGGTGGTGGAGTTGTTGCTTGCTTGTTTTGACTCTCAAACACTTGATTCTTAAATAGAAACATTTCAGACAAAAAAAACAAGACACGGAACCAAGCCCGTGCAAAACCCATCTAAGACACTGGAATATTTTGGAAGATATACCCTTACAATATAACACCAATTAATTCCTTTTGGCCAAGTAACACAAATTAATACTCAAACTTTAGGCTAGTTTCTGTTACACAGATCCTACACTAACAGTATAATTGCACAAGACATACGGAAGGTCCAGAACTAATGGCTTCTCTGCCGGACTAATACAAAAATTTGCAGTACAAAAGCAGCAAATCAAACAACCTACTCTCCTTAACACAACTGAGATAAGTGATTCTTTTGATGAAATACTAGTATTTTTGCCAAATATTTGTTTAACAATTGCCAGGGTCCCTCTTCCAGGAGTCGTCAGTAACCGGTCACCTCAAGACCTTTGAACCGAACAACCAAGAAATCCTCTCCCAGAATAAGAATCTGGCTTAGCTCCATCTTAGACCTGGATGTCAGTTCATGTGAAAACACCAGATATCGGTTTTCTTTCAAATGAACCATATGCCAATCTTTACGACAAGAGTCCCAACTCTTTTCCAAAGAAGGATAGATCATTTCATTCTCCTTCTCCTATCCCTGTCTCTTCCTCTATCTCTATCATGGTCATCCCTCTCTCTACTTCCACTCTTCTCCCTGTCCCAATCCCTCCCCCTGTCACCTTCAAAATCATGGGCTCTATCTCTGTCTCTATCCCACTGTCTTTCTCGGTCTCTATCCAAATCATATTCCCTGTCCCGGTCTCTGCTTGATGATTTCTGTAACGGGCTATCACTTTGGCTTCCGCTGCGGTGCCGCTTTCTTGAAGCATCACGGGAATCATCATCCCTTCTATCCTTCCTCTCGGAAGAAGTCCTCTCTGGAAATCCAAAGGAAAGAGTATAAGCACACACCTTGAGTATTACAAACAAATATGATGTCCAATAATTGCCACAAATTTAAGGTAACACCCTGAACAATGGTGACACCCCATATAATCACTCTAAGCTTCTTACGATTACTATTAACACCTGAAACAATCTGAACTAGTTCACATTTGGATCCCCAGAAAGATAATATAACCCAGCACATGTACATTATTCCTCACATATAGATCTTGTCTTCTAAAAAAGTTAGCACTTACTACGCCCAGAAGCATCTTCGCTAGAATCAGATAACCCGTACTCCGATTCAAGTCGTTTGCGATGTATTGCAACCTTCCTCTCAATTTCTTCAGGACTTTTAATTCCCCGCTCCTCAAGAGATTCACGATATTCTATCAGAGCAACTTCCAAACGTCTCAACTTTTGCCTACAGCAACACAGTTAAGCAAAATCTAAGCACTATTTCGCAAGGTTACAATAAAGATTAAAACATTGCTCTCTAACAAATCACACTTGACAAAGCTTAGAAAAAATAAAGGGAAAAAAAATAGAAAGGTCAAACTAGTATTAAAATACCTCTGCTCCTCACTTAATCCACTATCAGGCAGTGCTGGAATTCTTGCATCAGCAGCAACCTCCATCTCATCAGCTTTACTGGGACCATCACCAGTATTTTCACTTCCAGAAGATGAGTAGCTTAACCCGAGACCCTTGTCACTTCGCTTTTGGTCATCATCACTGTCATCATCCTCTCGGGCCCATTTAGAGGCCGTTAGAACAGGATCACTTTTTTCTTTCTTGGTTAAAGGTTTTAGTTCAGGTTGTGGACTGGTATGGGTCTGGGCCATTGATAAAGACCCTTTCCGTTGAGGCTGTATCTCATCCTCTACATAACGATTCCATCCAGACAGTCCCAACGGATCTGGTTCAATATTCATTTCTTTTCGACTACTAGAATGTCTAGCTGAACTAGAATGGTTCTGTGTATATTTCAAGTCATCATCTAGTTCATAGCCCCTCTGTTTTTCTGCCTCTTCCAGACTAAGCAATCGTGCAACCATCATTTCTCGACCACCAACAAGAGACAATCCATTATGTCTGCAGCGTCTTTCTAATTCAGCCATGGGAAGGTTCAACAACTCCCTCATAGCTGCTCCTTTGCCCATAGCCAAAGCAGCATCTTGGTTAGTTTTAGCAGCATCACCTGCATCTTCAGTAGTCTTTTTCTCTATATCAGGTGCATCACCACATACAGAGTGGAAGGGGACCACACCAGAGTTCCCAGACCGAAGAAAAGTAGCCCGCAATCCATTGACATAGGCATCTGAAAAAAGAAACCAGTCTGACCATACTTGCAATACTTTCAGAACTCTTTCCTGTGGAAATTCAAGCAAAATATACATCAACATCAGAGAGATAAGTATATAAAAGGGTATAACTACGGCTGGATGAAACTACCATGTAATCTTACCTTAAGGGCCTCAGCAGTGATCCTTCCCGTAATGCTACGATACAAATCATTAAAGCTCTCCATTATGTCTGGTAATGTTGCTTCAAATTTGGTGCGGTATGCAGATGCATTTTTCACTGGAGCGCTGCTATTGTGAAGCACATCAGAGACAAGCATGAGTCTAGCAACTTTGGTTGGGATAGGGGTCTCCTTAAGAGTCAAAGATTCTGTCAGAACCTCAACTATCTGCAACAGAAAGACAGCATGAGAAAATGCACGCATAGAAAAGTATGCTGAGCTAGTTTAATGGACCACTGCTTTCATTTGTAAAATTTTAATGACAAATTGATTAAGTTATATTATCAGCATTACCTCCCCAGCAGCATCAGCATTATCCAATGCAAACCCCATAGCATCCTTTATCTGACTCCTCTCTAATGTTAATGCGCGCAACATATCCTCAAACTCATCCCTTTGTGGATCAGTGAGCGTTCGTTCTGACTCTACACGCTACAATATAATGAAAAGAAAGTTAGACCATGTGAAACTATCTGAATTAGATTTTCCTATTCAGGTATGTGACAATTACCCTGCTTCTCCCTGCAGCATAAGTGCTACCAGACTCTTTTTCATGCTCAGGGCTTTTTAATGTTGGAAGAGATGGCGGGATCCATCTGGAAGAGATAAATTCAAAATTGCAACATTATTATAGTTCTTGATATCAACTAACTAATAAAATTTATGAAGTCCATAACAATAACTAGGTTACAGAAAGACAAAAAAGTATGTTTTACTTACCTTCCACTACCAGTAATCATAATGAAAGGTTCAGTTCGCCACCTTTGCAGCGTATCGCCCTGCATTCATCACAACAACAAAATCTTCAGTCAGAACAAAAATGATCCTCTTATCATGGAAAAGTTCAGAAGTTATTTACACAAATCATGTCCATAAACATATAACATTTACCTGAGCAAATGAATAAAGCCTCCAAACATAGTAAGTATGCTCTTTTGATCCAAGTTCAAACAAAAAATGGAAAAGAGGATTCCCTCTGCCTCTCTCCATAATAGCTTGTTCAAACGCACATCCACCATCCAGAACATACAAAGCCATTGTATCAATCACATGGCGAAGGTGATCATCTTCCGGCGGAACAACCATTATATCAGGAACATTTGGGGTAAGAACCTACTTACAAAAAAGATATACGAAGTAAGAATACAAGGTTATTAGAGAACAGTCAAAAAACACCAAAAATAAAAGAACAAGTTTACTTACCAGTTCGGAATTCTGACTAGGAACAGAGGTGACAGGTGGGCCTGATGGACCAGACAAAATTACAGTGGCACCCTGTAAGAAGAAAAAGAATAGATGTACTTAGTGTTGGGGGTTGAGACTTGAGAAGACGACAACTCAAAGATGTGATAGGTAGGAAACAGCTCAGAGCTGATTCCTACTCGAGGGATAACGGTTGGTGAGGAAGGTTGCATCTTCCCAAGGTGGAAATTGTAGGGTCTGTGACACAACAACCTATATAATTTAAGTGAGTGCGTTCACTACTGATACTACTGATGCTTTTTGAGATATAACTCCACACCTAGAGATGTCCACAGGCTTGATATCGCCAAGGTAGGAAGACAGGTGGTGAAGGTGGGCTCAATATAATTGCTATATGATACTAGTAAAAGTGGGCACATGGATTCGGCTCAACACTTAAATTGATGCTGAGACGTTCACTCCTTTCTAAGCTATGATCAGTCAGAAAGCATCAAATTCAAGAAAATGAATATGAAACACACCTCCTTACTCCTGATGGCCATATGTCCTGGAGGGGGTGCAGGTAACGCTTGTGATGGGAGAGCTACAGACTTCCCCCATCCAATCTTCAACTCATACTCATAAACAACTACCCCTGCACATAAAACATTCTCGTTCATCCTTTTCTATCCTTGCATGTCCATAGTGCATATAGATTTATTCAAAAAGCAGATAATATGCTACACTAAATTCAGTCAGACGTAAAATTAGTAGTGCAATGATCAGCCAGTATAGGACACATTAAAATATATTTCCTCTATGATTTATATGCTTAAATTCAGCAGCCAAACATTATTTTCTTTTATAGAGAATATCAGGCTACTTGGGTGTAACAAGCAGTATCCAATAAATGGTAATAGCTTTGTAATACAAATCTTTACACTTGAGACATGAATGTCTCTAATCAACTTGGAGGGTTAACTTTTAGCTGCTAATACACGACTCCTGATCGGCTGGGATGCTAAAATGAGCTAGAACTTTATATTTGACAATCTCGAGGTACTGGGATACTTATGAGAAGGCAGTAAATTTTGCAATGTTACAACTACGAGTGATATATTTTCCAATTAAGAATATATCTTGTCTACGTGTAGAAAACAAATCAAATCACAAAGTGGGCAAGGGGGATGCTTCAATTGTAACCAAACCTTGCATTTCATCCTTTGCTGCCTGTCCATCAGCTCTATTCATGAAAGCTACAAAGCCACAATTCCTTTGACGCCTCCGTTCCTCTTCAGTCCTAGGCCACATTATTTTCACGCTGGCAATAGGCCCAAATCTTCCAAAAGTTCGTAAAAGAAAATTTTCATCAACCTGGACATATCAACAGAGTATTCATTGACAAAAGTCCTTTGTATCATGCGCAAAAGAGAACCAAGTTGGTTTTTTTTAATTTTCTTTTTTAAAAAGATGGACCACACCTTTGGTGAAAGATTTCCAACATATAAATTAGTAGTTTGTGGATCACCATCATCAAATGATCCGAGAAGTTTTCCACTTGGATCAAATTCATCAGGCATTTCATCAAAACGACTAGAGGCCTGCAAATAGTGTTATCTTAGTGAATATATGATTTAAGATTAGAAAAACAACATTGATGGAAAGGTAAAAACAAATGATGTACAAGACAAAGATCTAAATGGCATATTAGTATAAAAATTTAATAAATATACTAGAATCGAACTACAAGGAGTGAAAATTTGGGGCGTAAATGATACAGTAGTAAAAGTAACAACATCCATCAAATAAAATGCACTCTCCTTGATGCCAAAAATATATATATATATATATGCATGTATTAGTTTAATAAAAATAAATGCATATAGATGATAGAAAACAAAGCAAACAAGATATACTGGAAACTGAAAAAGACATATAACCGATTCATGACAACTGGTTACTAAATCAGGGAGCTAGCATTCAAACTATCTTTCCTATGAGATTTAAAACTAGCTCATACCACAGAACTATCGTTTGGCCGCCCATCACGCCAATGTTCACGGTCTTGATTTCGCCTCTCCCTCAATTCCTGCTCGTGCTTCAGCTCCTCCATAAAGTGATCTATGTTTCGAGACTTCCCCTTCTCTTTTTCCTTCGGCTTTTCCTCCTCCCTCTACAACGTGTAATGGACAAGATTGAGAGACAAACTACCAGAAAATTTACTTTGAAAAACTAGATATGAAGCCATTTCCTCTATGTAGAGACTAACCTTCTTATCAGATTCTTTCCCTTTGGATGCCAAAGGAGGTGGTAAGAAAGATGGCACATACCTGCAGAAGATAATTTAATGACAAACTTGCTTGTTACCAGAGCACTTTTACTTGACAGTAATTGATTAGAATATACAAGAGAAAAGGGATGTAAGAGATAATAACATTATATCAATCAGCTATAGCTTATTTTTACTTATGCCATTTTAAGGAGCTAACTTATGGGGCCCGTTCATTCGTTTCTGCAATATTTTTGAGCTAAAAACTTGAAAGCAATATAAAATGCAAATATTACTACACATCATAGAATCAAATATGAGTTTTTGGTAATATGAAGCTAAACTATTGAAAAGAAAAATGACAAGCAACTATTTTCCACTAAGAAAATTATTTGATACTAAGCCATACAGGCCCATAACTTTGTTTCTGTAAAAACCTCACTGTAAATGAATTAAAAATAAGGCTTCCACAATGTCTCAAGTGCACATTGTAGGTTGAAGAAACACAGGATGACAATTCATCCATGACTGTCAGCCAGCCATAGGTTAGTATTACGTGCATAAGAGCATATATATATATATATATATATATATTGATGCTTACAACCTAGAACTAAATGCTTACTTAAGATATTGTATAAATCCTCATCGCATTTGACGGTTTATGAATGAAAAGTAGCAAGCTCATAAACCGTTATCAAAAGAGAAGGGGCATGAGCAAGATATGTAAACAATTTAACCTGGTCTATCTGAAATCTATAGTGGAAGACTTGATTACCATTTATTTTCTAGATTGGGAACAGAAGAACATCATATACAAGCTTTGAGTTTATTCAAGTGAGATGAAACTTTATTTATTTCTGTCTGTAATGCCATGAAGTAAAAGACAGGAGTATCCAACATGTTTCTATTTTAAAGTCTTACACACCTTAAAAATTCAAAATCATTCAGTATCAAATTATAACCAATATAGTTGTTCTAGTTATGATGGCTTATCAAAGAGCATTGCAGCATGGTTAATCAAAAGCATTTCTTTACCTACTCCCCTTCTTTGGAACAGATACCCCATCTTTGGACTTTTCACCTGCGATCCGCGAATGAATAAAAAGGTCCATACTTTTATTAAAGTGCACCGATAACAATAGAAAACTAGTTTACTTATCCAGAGCCATAATACGCAAAACAAATCACAAGAAACTGAAAGTTGAAAAACAAAACTGAAAGGCAAGGCAGTATAGAGTGTTGATGAGCTATACTAACCTTGGGAATCAGCCTTAACCCTTTCATTGGGATTGATGGTCCCTCCTCGCACAAAAGCCTTTGAGCCAGGTGCATTATCCCCTTGAAAAGACTCCACGAACTCCGCATATAAGCGAGCTGTTTCATCCTCAGCTCTCTGCAACAGCCACAACGAATAACATAGAGTCAGTAAAGTCAAAGTAATTAGAATCAATCGCAATGGCAGCACCGCACCTTTTTCTTGGCCTCTTCCTCCTCTCTGTGCTTTTGGAAGGGGGTCTTCTTCCGCGTGATGAAGAAGGAGCTCATTTTGCATCAACTTCTGAAATCCGGATTCATCAATTAAACAAAATTTGCATATGAAAAACCAAAACCGATACCATTCTGAGCTACGAATTTCAAAACCCGATCTCCGAATCAAATCTACTTACCGAGCTTGTAGGCTTGAAGCCTTTGCCGCTAACCCTACCAGTCGGATTCCGATTGCAAAGCCCAAGCTGTGGAGGACGACCGACGACCGACGACCGACGACCGACGACCGACGACGACTATGAACGTAGAAGGTGTACGATCAGAACACACCTCTCACGCCCTAATTCTTAACTTGGGGGCTCGACCCGCTACTGTATACACCTTTTGCTGAAAACAAAATCCTATAATCCTCTATTGTTTTTCACTTTTTATATATATATATATATATTTTTTTTTCCTTTTTCTTAAAAACAAATAATAAAAAAATAAGGAATCTTAGATGGAAATAAATTTGACATATCCTAATCCTAATTCAATTCTCTTATCTTATTTTCTCTTCTCACTCACTATTTGGGCTACTTTAACCGTGTGTAATTTTAAATCGAACAATCTAAAAACTGCAATTACAAGAGTTCATGACACATATTAAGGGATTAGAACCAACAACGTACTAAACATCCTCACCAAAAAATTTAGTGACTGATGTGTTAATGAATCTAACGACAACGACAAGATCGGCCATGTGATTAAGCCAGGTTGACCAAAATAATTAGCAATAACTAAACACATGACTTGTTCTATTGATGAATGTCAACATAGAACTGATCGGTCAAGATTGAAAGAAGCAATTTAGGTTAGATTATTTTCCTTACCCGAACAAAAAGTGTTTGGACCGGTAGTACTCACCACCAATGTTAAACCTATGAACTTTAAATGAGTATTCATAAAGAAGCATAATGAGGGAAACAGATTAAGGTTCTCTCAATGTCCTGACTTGATTATACATAATAACATTCTGATTCTGGGAGTTTTCGAAAAACCATGTGTAATTGTTTCAAAGATATTTATTGTTCTTTTTTCGATTCCACCAAAATTATTGAATTAACCATATGTATAGTTGATGCCTCAACACAAAAGAATACATATCAAAATATTGTTCATTCAAACATTTTGCTCGCATGGTATCTTAATATGTTTTGTTGCATTATCATGAATAGCTATCAGAGTGATTACAAAAAGTTAATGTGAATAATAATGAGCACATGGATGCAAAAATAGCACGTTCAGTATAACCGAAGGGGACCTTGTTTAGATCCAACTCTTTCCAGTATCAAAATAAAACAACCCTGGCTTGGCCTCCTAAATATGTC
Source organism: Rosa rugosa (assembly GCF_958449725.1). NCBI lineage: Eukaryota > Viridiplantae > Streptophyta > Magnoliopsida > Rosales > Rosaceae > Rosa > Rosa rugosa. Next base: position 50,786,612 of record NC_084822.1, on the reverse strand, counting down.
TGAAATATAAAATGATAGTGTTTATGTAAAATGGTATTTAGTCGGGGGCTATTTGCCATCAACTCTGCTTACAAGGGAAACCAATTCAATGTTCTCAGCTTCTGGAGTATCAAGTTCAATATCCTCTTTCGTACTCAAGATTTCAGTTGGAAGGATGGAAGAATTGGGATCAACTCCAGGTACCAAAAATAGCAGACATAGTGGAGTTAATCTCAACACATTCCTAATCAGAATTGCAAGCCAAAGATTATCAAATTGTGTCCGTGTAACCCTCAATACATGCAGCAGGAAGCCTCCTCCCCAAGTCGCCGATAGAAGTCCAACATTGTCAATTGACATCAGCAACGCAAAAAAAGTTCCTTCAATTCCTGGGGGGCAAAGCTTTGAGCTAAGCACCAGAAGAGGCATCCATTTGAGCCTTCCAGTCATTTGCGATACACTTTCATCAATCACAACAAAGAAGTAATCAGGCATGCCAAATCTCAAATTTAACCGCAAGACCAGCATCAAATCTAGCATTCCTGATAAACCATAAACCAACTGAGTCCAGAAGAGCAAGTCCCGGAAAGGATGATCCTTTAGGACATACTGATAGAGTACTGCCCCCAAAATGGAACCAACTGAGCCTATAGAGAATATAAATCCCACGTTCTCCTGCATAAAGATGTGAATATTAAGTTTTACTCATATTGATTGCAAAGAATGAGCTAAATTTTACTCAATACCTGAGAGAAAGATGGACCCCCCTTTGAGTCTGTATACCAGTAGAACATTCCGTCAAGGATGTTCAAGCTTAATGCAAGTGATAAGTACATGTATAAGCATGGTCTCCATACGTCAGGGCATTTCAATGTGGTCCACATAGACTTACCAGCATCAATAAACTTCTGATTGACCTGTGCCCAACAGGCAATATTAGACCATGAGCATGAAAAAACCAAGAACCAAAAGAGTATAAGACTACCTGCGTGTAAGCGAAATTGGGTGAATGAGGTTCCTTAAGCAGAGTTCCAAGTAAAAATACAAGTCCAGATGGGATTGCCAACAAGCCATATACCCCCTGCCATAAAATGATTACTTTTGTTAACTTGAGTATGGAAAAACAAAGACAAGTTGTAATGCTTTGATCTGCTCCAACTGAAAGAAGCTAACCTTTGGGCCTATAAGATGAACAAATATACCACTGACAGAGAATCCAAAAAGTGCCCCAATGGAGGAACTCAAGGCACACAGGCTTTGCATATCGGCTGCAAGTGAATGATGGTTAATACTGTTCTGTGCCACACAAGCATCTATGGTGACATCGGCTACAGCTACTCCAGCACTTCCAACTGTTAATGCCAAGATGGCAAATGCAATGTGCAGCTTTTCATGGAATGATAACACAAGCATAGCGATCACGCCAATGGAACCTGATATGAACAAGTTATTAACTAGCTAATTAGTAAACAAAGTCAGCAAGATCCTAATTTCTAGAAGACAATAGTTGGTTCATGTGGAAACCCCCAAAAACACAAAATGAACTGAAATTCACATAAATGGAGCTAAATCAAGTTTCTGGCATTGAAGGCAGAACGGGAGCATGCACACACACACATATATATAGATCCTATCCAGTGCGAGGTTGGAGTTTAGGGTCACTTTTCGGTCTCATATCCACATCTCGACCGTTCAGCTTTTAGATACTAATGTATAGATCATCTCTGCAAAATTTCAGCCAAATTGATGGTTGTTAAGGCATTGATAACTGACTTAAAGCTAGTACGGTTCATGTTGAACAGATTCAGTTCGTCCATTGGTTTAAACGAGTTAGATACTCTAAAGATCATTAATTTGGCTGAAATTTTGCAGATATAATTTATACATTAGTACCTAAAAACTGAACAGTCAACTGAACAGTCGAGATGTGGATATGAGACCGAAAAATGACCCTAAACTCCAACCTCGCACTTTAATTTCAGAGCGAGGCCTCGCTCTGGATAGGATCTCTCTCTATATATATATAGCTATGATTGAGCAAAAAGATACGAGTTTTGAGTTTAAGATGAAACTGTGAAAGTAAGTAATTACCTGCTAGAATGAAATAAGGGCGTCTTCGATAGCCAAAAAGTGGAAGAACATCGGTGAGGAGACCCCAGAGAGGCTTGACAAGCCATGGAATAGAAGTAATTCCTTGATAAAATTGAGCTTGAGAAGGCTGCACCTTTTGAACATCCTTCATGTAATATTCTGTGCCCACCCGGTTCATAGCTCCACCAAATCCTTGACTTATTCCATAAACAACAACCACCCCTAATACAAAACTCCAATGCAGTTCCCTACACAGCATCCTGAACCATTGGATTGGACTTGGACCATCACAACACCTCCTTCTTTTCGTTTCATTTTCTTCTGCAATATCAATTCCACCGCAGGGTTTGAGTTCTTCTTCCTCCTCCACCATCATTTACTTTCCGGCTCCGGTGTACTGATTCAGATCAGTCCACTCTTTCTTTCTGAAGATTGACGGATCTCAAGAAAGCCTGGCAGTCTGGTACGGTACTGGTAGCTAGCTCACACAGACAGCGGCGTTGACTTTGACCAACCAAACGGTTTAAACCCTATCCCCTTCCATCCTCTGATCTTGGTTTCTACAGTGTTACCGTTTGGTACTGTCTTACTTTCATCCTGCTAAGAAAGAAACTACTTTCTTCTTTTTCTTCCTTCAGCCGGAAACAAGAGAAAGGTCGTTGCCTCCCTGACAGTCACCGCTCACCTACGTATACACCACCAATGAGGCGATGACACCGATCAGATTTATTTTTTATTTACTTCGGGTATTTTGAGGTGAAGCCAAGGGCCGAGCCGCCGAGGGCCTCAAAAAAAGGACCGCTCTTGTTCTATTACCCAGTCAGAATACGCTGCGTACCCAGTGACTGTGGCTCCAGTGCTGATTGGACACTCCACATCGACTCACGAGTCATACAGAAAAACTCTTTCCAAACAACAACTCTTCATCTTAATGGATCACATTAATTAAAATCTTACCGAATCCTTACCAAAAACGGGCCCTGAAGAATTTTTTGATGCCTTCTTTATGGCGTTTGTCTTGCTCTTTGTTAATTTTTTTTTTTATATTATAAATGAGTTCGTTAATGGTACATTAATGTACCATATACATCAAGTCAACTAGTTCGATACTGAGGTAGACTAATTTATGATCAAATCAAGCTATTCTACTTATGCATGAAGTCACTCTACCTCTGTACAAAATCTAATCTACTTAATGTATTGGTACACTAATCTACAATAGAATTTTCCAGATTTGCTTATGTGCTTGACATTCTAGTACAATCATAAAAGACAGATGAGAATTAAGAGTACCAATAATCGAGGAACAAATTATAGACATTGGGAAAAAGGAAGGAGCATAGTTAGCGGAACCCCAAATAAACATTAGTTCCAAAGATCTATTCTGTACATGACTGACCTGCAGTCAAAAGAATGCTGAGCAATAATCTGTTAAAGAGAACAAAACACCTGACATATAGAAGAGAGAGTTCTCCACCAGTTCCTTAATATCTCTCAAAAACCATTCACAAGATACCCATTAACAAGTCATTAACAGATATACTGGAATTAGTTACCATGTATTTCTGCTTCAATCTCGATCTTCAGAAATCTACCATTTGATGATGCTTTTCACTTTTTCAGGTGCTCAATATGGATTTATGACTTCCTCCAGGCCAGAAGGATCTCATTCCTGCAAAAGTTTCTTCAGCAGTGGCAGTCTTCATTTTCACCATCTCAGTGGATTCGTGCCCAGCCTGCCTTGAATGTGTATACCAGAAGCCCATTTCTAGTTCAGCGAAAACTGCAAGTTACAATCACTCTAAACATTCTCTTTAGCAGCAACCGGCAACCCTATGAAAAGCCTCCTTCCGTGTGGAAACTGGCAAGCAACTCAAATCTTCTTTTGCTTTATAGTAAAGCGTCTTGTGCGCATAAAACATCATATAGCACTGTGAAGCTCTTACAACCCTCTCATCAACCTCACTAATCCAAGCATTGTCACACTTATACCATTGCTCTTTTATGCGTAAATAAGTTAAATAATGGCCAGAGTCTAGCGTCCCAGAATGAGTAATAACTGCAAAAATCTCAAATTCTGTAGAATTATCGGAATCATCACCCTCAAAGGCAAAGATTCTATTCCCAAATCTATTTCTGACAATTGAAGAGGACAGATATGGAGTCATGTCTAAGGAGAAAGGAAAATGCATATAGCTGTCGATTTTCCTCATCATCTTTCTGACCAGGGAGTGCTCGAATCGTTTTATATGCAAACACAACACCAAAGGGAGCTTTCTAATAGACAGTTGCTTCGATGAGTCTCGCGGTTCTTGACAGTTTTGACAAAACAGCTTCTGGTCTGTTCCCAACTTCTCTGGTTTGGTGAACAAGTCTAAACAACCAAGAAGAGTAGATGTACTGCTGTTGTCATTTCGTTTGACAGGCTTATTAGAGCAATGGTTTGTGTCCAAGTCGAGCGATATGTCCAAACAAGGGTCATAAGTTGTTGAAGTGAATCCACAAGTCATACAAGTGACATCTGATCTCAACTGTCCAGAGAAGACCCTATGAGTAATACACTGGCAATCTCCACTATCTGTGAAATAGAGGATAACTTCGTGAGTAAAAGAGAACTATTTATCAATGTAAAAAAAAAAAAAAAAAAACTGAACGTGCATCTATTACGTTTACAATGCACTATGATCCTCTACCTACAAACGCGTCCAATCACGTTGAAAATCTCAAAATTCCTTAGGATATGGTCGAAGATGGTTACATATTCTACCTTCCTTCTTACCAGGTTGACATACACTTCAAGGTATAATCTCTCTCTTGCAAAACATAAGAATCAATAGCATCCAGACGTTTAGGAACTTCAGGCATATATGAGATCTCAATGAATAACTAATTACCTCTAGTTTGGTTCCTTGCTTTGCTTTCTCTCTCATGGATCCCATCTAACACTGAAATGAAAAACTCATGAGCATCCTGCTGCTCATAACTTGCCAGATTTTCTGAATGCTGCCACCAACTTGAGATAAAGGATAATTCCATCAGTTTAAAGGTAAGTCCATTTAACACTTCAACTAAGTAAACTTATACATCCAAGAATCAACAAGGTATCTAGCATCATTTTGTAAATAAGGGTCGACGAAAATTACAAGAGGGCGCAATCAACCCCAGCAATTCCATGTGACTTCTTCCAACTAGATTTCCTTGAAGCTTTCAGTTCAAGCATATAAAGACAGATGACTAGGTTGAGTGTCTTTCTTGAAGGATATGGCTTAGATACCTTAATACAACTTATGGGTTTCTAAACTTCATCTCCGCTTGCTAAGACAGCAATATGACACTTTCTACAGTGTTATCAAAGCAATTTCAAATATGAAAACTCTCAGATACTTAAACGCGAAATGAACTAGCCTAAAACAGATGTCTATTGAATATAAATCATTCATCAAATCACAAAATCTAAGCAATATTAACTTGGCATGATATGGTGTAACCAAAGAGCAAAGGTATAGAGCAATGTCAGACCTGTAAAGAAATTGAGCCGGGCTATAAGGAGTGCGATCACCACCACCCGAGTAGACAGCGGAGAAGATACCATCAAGCTCACAAGGGAGACAGAGCCGGTTGGCCGACCTCTTCCTGCACGTCCTGCGGTTATGCCGATCACTCAAGAAGTAATTTCTCATTGGAGGAGCATGCAACAGTGCTTGCAGCACAGAATTCATGAAACAAGTATTGCCCAAATTATTCAGTCCCCTCAAACCTAATGGATAACATGATTTAGCCCTATGATCTCTCATCAAAGCCAGCTGTCCTGACTTGTTCAAATCTGCCAATTCTACCCCAGAACCCAGCCTCTTCCTCTCACACAGCCTCTCCCCTATACTATCTGTACTGTTTCTGTTTGTGCTATAACTCAAGTCCAACATGTGTTTAGACATGACAGTCTTATCAAAATCAGGATCGTAGACCTGATCAGAGCAGGCACAGCAATAAAGCTCAGCCCTTTCAATGTCCACCGCTAAATCATGGCCAATCTCAGACTGGGTGTGCAAAAGGGTGTGACTTGAGCATGAGATTGAAGAGCAAATCAGACAAAAATAGAGTCTACCTTGATACCCATTACAGGAACTGCATCTGGATATCTTTGTGCCCGGATTCTCAACACTTGTCCTTCCATTTGGGGTGGTCTTGAGGCACTCTTGGAGTGATTTATACCCACTCAGGCCATGTTTGAGCTTGTAAGCTGAAAGGTGCTTGCAGGGTCTTGGGTTTGTGTATGAAGGTTTTCTTGTCGACATCTTGCTAGAGATTAAGAGAAGAATCTCTGATTTGTTACAAGTATAAATACTGAGACAGTAAGATCCAATTTCCCACCAAAAATATGGACTAGGAACAATAGGCTTGGATCTATTTGGTTGCTGTTTAACGTCTGATAAGAGAGGGGACAGAGGAAAAGGTCTGAGACTCTGAGCTCTGTTGGTAGGGGAACTATGAAGAAGGTGCTTTCAAGTTTTACAGCATAAATTATGATTTCTAAACCGACTCATACAGTAACCCAGAAAACAAAAAGTCCTCCATTAATTTTTTTTTTTTTTTTTTTGAAGTGAAGACTTTGCAAGTCCATGCTCTTGAAAAGGATAGTACAATTAGCAGCAACAAAGTTTGATACCTCCTCTATCTACGTTATTCGTTAGACCATCTGCCATCGTACCCTATAAAGGCATATATAGCCTATTACCCTCTCCCATGGTAAGGCATTCCACAATTCCCAAAAAAAGTTTTTACCGTATGGACCGATGTTCAAGCCATATATGGCCTTCAATCTAGTAAGCCATCTCCATTATTATATTTGGAAAAAATAAGAAAAGTAACCGTTGCATGCAATCTTTGAATTATGGCATACCAATTATGGCATACGGTGGGAACAGCATGCAATCTTAATCAAAGATACCACCGAATATTCCTTTGGTTCAAGCCATATATGGCTATATAGCATATCAATTATACCATACGGTGGCAGATGCTCTTACAAATGCTAGACCACCTTGTTTCACCTTTGAAAAAAATACGTAACATGTAGTTTATTATCGAGTGATTTTGTCCCGACATTCAATTGGTATGTAAACTCCCTCAAAAATTGTCATCAAACTGCCTCTACTCTTATTTCGTCTTATTTTTGATTTTTTTTCACCTCACCATCTTCCCAAATACATACCACCAACGTCCTCCGACCACTTCAGACTAACTATATGCGGCCACATCTCATTATCTCTGATGAGTTGTACCAACCTTCTCCAGCCAGTCCAACCACTTCCAACTATTTGCGGCCACTTATAACGACGTCACCATTATCTCCGATGAGTTGACCTTTCAATAAAAAGTCACTGAAAGACTGCACTATTCTCAGTTCAGACCGAAAAAGTTATTCGATCGTTATTTGGTTAAAGATTACGCATAATTTTGGTTGATTCCCACTAGATGTTAATTTTGGTTGGTAAAACCCCACCGAATTGTAACGAGTCCTGGTTGAATTCATCCCAAAATGTCCAGACTTCTTGGTCGATCCAGCTGTGATTGTACCTTGATAGCAACATTCTCTATAACAAAGGAGGCTAGATGGATATTTATCAGATATTGAACAAGGGAGACAAAAGAAGTGCATCAATGTCCCATAGAGCTTTATAAAAGAAGGGCTTACAATTTATCTGTTATTAGTGCTCTCTGCCAATGTCCTCATTTCAATAATGCCACCTATTGTGCTGTCGGGAACCTCATTGCAATAATGCCATCTATTGTGCTGTAGGGAAAGCTGACAACCTTTGAACGCATGAGAAGTTTGATGGGGGAAGAGAGGAGATTGCAATACAGGCATTTGAGAACTTGCTCATTGCAATAATGCCATCTATTGTGCTGTAGGGAAAGCTGACAACCTTTGAACGCATGAGAAGTTTGATGGGGGAAGAGAGGAGATTGCAATACAGGCATTTGAGAACTTGCTCACATCAACAATCATACCTGTGTATATGCATCTGGTTAATCATCTATTCCCTATGCATAGATCCATCACCAGTCGCAAGCAGAAGAAAAAAAACGACAAAAGAAAGTACCAAGCTTTTAATCTTCAGCTTCCCCGCTGATGATGGCCAAGAGCCCAAGACTATGATCAGCCATAGCCACAGGGCTCAAACTGCTTCCAGTAAATTAACCAGAAGCAAAAGGGTCTGAAATAGAAATCAGCATACAGAAACAGTTTATATACCCTCCTACACAAACAGGCACAGCCCGCATGATTATCCTATATCCTATAAACAGACATACCCAAACCACAATTACAGAGTTGAGTAAACAAGAGTCTTTAATAGAATAGACAAAAGCAAGAGCTGCCGCAAATCCACAATTCAAACATTAATCCACACACACAAATACAACAATCCATATATTTGATCCACTTTTAAACATACTAAACATCCAAGATCATAGTTTGAGCCAGACGCAAAAGGCCCTTATTTGGATTGAAATTACAGAGAGAGAGATAAAAAGGGGAATTTGAATTTCAAGAAACAACACGGCCAACAATGGGGTACTTAGCCTCGAACTTGTTCTCCCAGTCGGTGAGGACGCCGATCTCCTTGTCGGAGAGGCCTTGGAGGTCGGCGGTGATGTCTTCTTCGTTCTTGGTCATCTTGGCCAGAGCTCGGCTGGCGTCCTTGCCTGCGAACATGGCGTAGGGACCTCCAGGACCGTAAAACGACTTGCCGTTGGTCACGTCGAAGATGCGGCTCTTCACTGCCACGTATATCGGCTTCGATGGGTCTGAGCCGTTGTACTGTCTCAGCTCCTCTGCTGTTAGCTCCATTGCCATCTTCGCTTTCGCTGCTTCGATAATCACCAACCTCAGGCTCGGGAGGAGGTTGTTGGACTTCAATTATCATCGCTCTCTCAAATGACGCTTATACCCCGAACAAATTTCTTATTTTCTTAATAAAAAATGCGCAAATTTTATTTATACCCTTTCCCTTTCTTTGGTTACAAGATAATCTTCCCTTCCGACTCAGGCAAGACCTGTTTGTTCTGGTATATATCTAGAACCTGACATTATTAACACTGGAACAGAAAAATGATCATACTCGTCTGTTCATTACCGGGTGACTAATTTGACTAACAAAGCATATTCTGAAGAGAATAAAAATGACTAATAAAGTATAATTCAGTTTGGATTACAATCCCACACTGAAAAGCCAATGCTAGCAAAGATCAAACTGTTAAAATATAGATTTGATGATAATCCATCGAGTAGCTTGAATAAAAGTACTACAAACCGGCTCTATGCCCACCAAAAAATTTAGTTGATATCATTTGAACTCTAGAATCACATGATCCAGACTAAGTCACATGCAATATATGCGCCATCAGCCAATACACAGCAACACATCTCCTCCTCCTGCTTTACTTTCTGCAAGTCTCATTATCCTTGCCGATATTGGCAGCAAACCGAAACAAACATGGATGTCAATGGAGAGGAATGCCACCACCAGAATACTCAACCTCCTGAAAATTGGACGACAAAATGTTAGAACAACAGCTATGAGAAAGCCATCAAGAATGACAACCTAATGCCGCGAAACATTTCAAAGAAGCTTTTTTGTGGCAGAAAATATAATCTCGTCACCCTCCCACAAAGAGAGAGTTAGAGGCCAGACACCTAATATTTAGTTCACATCCCTCAGGAATGGAACAAAGACCACATTCCAGATGAAATTTAATGTCTAGGGGAGGATAAACAGTACCTGAGCAGGGGGTAAGGATGAAACCCAGTCGGATGCATGTGTAGGAAGCAACCCCAATGTGTTAAGCTGCCAGGAACAATGAATATTTAACAAATTAAATTCCTTTAATGATATCATTAGGGATAAAGCAATTAAGAAGGCTAAAGAATAATTCACCTTCCAGACACCAAGTGCCAAACCCCCCAAATTAAGGGCGATGAAGAGCAACTTTGGGCCAAGAAGATCCACTTTGCTGTCCTTGTAGGGCTCAAAAACTGCAGAACCAAATTAAAAAAACACTACATCAAGTAACCCAACGCCATATGCACATCAATTATGCAGCAATGAAGAGATTCATGTATTTTACAGAGTCATATGGAGCGATGGCTAATGGAAAAGCAGCAACTGTTGAACAAGAAAAGAAAAGAGCAGACATCTTACCCTTTCCTACACCTTGTAAGGCACTTATGGGCTGCCAGAGAGCAGAAAATGTAATTCCAATGCTGAACAGATGGACAGTGCTGCCAGCCATCCACATCATGAAGCCCATCATTAACAAATTCTTAAAAGGGGCCTGAGCAACTTCCCAAGCTTTCTGCGCAAACAGAAAGAACCATAATCTTATATTACAGCAAACATTGACCATCAGCCTCATGCATCCAATATGGAAAAAACACAAGTTCACAGTCTACAAACATCTAATTCCCATGGAGGTCATGGTTTGTAATCAACTCATTATTAAGTTCAGATGTAAAGTGAAACTTGTTATCCCTACATATAGGTCTTGAAATCAAAGAGCAAGGAAGAGAAACCCTAATCCAACTGATAGTAACATTAAAACTAGATGTGAAATTACCTGAGATTTCCATGTCGATTCAGCTTCCTTCTTCTGGCGACTCACAGTTGAATCGTCCTACAGAAAATTAGGGTTTAGGTCGAATTCAAGACCGAAAATCCAATCGAGAGAGAGAGATAGAGAGATGGTAAGGGGTACCTGATCGGAGGAGGCCCTGGAGAAGCCAGGAGGGTCAGGGACGTCGCGGGAACAAGGAGAGGTTGAGTTGTCCGTCAAGTCAACGGCCCATCTTCGACCGGCTCCCATAACTCCCTTTCCCTTCTCCATTCTTGCTCTTCGATTTCTCTCTCTTCGATCCAAAATCCAAATAGAATATGCTCTCGACTCCACTTCCGGTCGGCACTCCGCTGTTTTTGTTTTTGTTTTTGTTTTTGTTTTCCCTTTATAACAGTACTTTTCACCTACTTGTTGTAAACCCCCCCCCCCCCCCCTCCGTTAAGGGCCAATGATAAAAGATGTCATTTAATGACACACAAATGTCCTTATGATAATTAAGGTCACCGCTTTACAATCTTGAGGAATGCTTTTGATAATGTCATTTCCTTGTTCATCCTCATCCTGAACGTAAAGCCACCGAGCACAGCCTCAATCAGGTTCTTGTGATTACTTGTATCGGAGACCTTTTGATAATCTTTTTGGGTTAATTGGATATGTAATCTTGACTCGTGTTGATCATAATTGTGTAATTCGAGACTGGGTTTTGAGTAGGAGAGAACGATTTTTGATTGATTTTTAGTTCTTAATTGTTTGATTTGTTTCATGGGGAATTGATATGTGGTTGAAGAAAAATTGGTTTCATGTGTATGTGGGGGTTTTTATCTGATGATGTTGATGTTGGGGGTTTTGGTTTGCAGATTCAGTATATACCGCAGCATTTGGTGAGACTGTTGCAAATTATTATGGATGGTAACTGCGACATGGATGTACGTCAGGTTGCCAGCATCCATTTCAAGAACTTCATTGGAAAGAACTGGTTACCTCATGAGCCAGGTATGTAATGATTGATTGAATAGGGTTTTGGTTAGTATCTGAAATCCATGGATGAGTCTAGCTGTGCTTATTCTTCACCTGTTGATTGTTGTAGATGAGCATAATAAGATATCACAAGCTGACAAAGACGTGGTTAGAGAGCACGTTCTTGTCTTTGTTACACAGGTTCCCCCATTGTTAAGGTACTTTGTTTGCTGTTTCGGCTACTGTGGCAATAGTGGGCTTGTGACTGCACGCAGATTGTCTTTATGTTTTGTTTTAAGTTGTTAGTTCTATATAATGCCTTGAGAAATTATGTTCCTGCTTATTTGTTGGTGATCTAATGTCATTGTACAGGGTACAACTGGGTGAGTGCTTAAAGACAATTATTTATGTCGATTACCCTAAGCGGTGGCCACAACTTTTAGACTAGGTGAAGCACAACTTGCAAGACCAACAAGTTCATGGAGCTTTGTTAGTTTTGCAGATTCTTTCCAGAAAATAAGAGTAAGTGTATCATAATCTACTATTCTTATGAAGTGATTCTTATATATGGTTATTGCTTGGAGTTGCACGACCTTCTAAAAGAAACTACAAGTTTAGCTAGTAGTTTTCCATCTGAGGCATACTGTGTGCTTAATGTGTATTTGATCACAAGATTGTTATAGCAATTAATGATAAATTATGTTCTCTTATCTGGTGGGGATGACAAGATTCCTCAGGTTTCGGTAATGTATAAGTGATGGGCCAACTTTATTGAGCAATTGGAGAACAACAATGCAAGTAATGAAGTTGGTGTGGTTGGAAGAAGTGGAGTGGCTTGCAGAGCTGAGATTAAAATCGTTTGTTGATGAAAGGGGTAAATGACCATGTCACTTACAATATATGTAGAGTTAATTACTGTTTACTCCCTATACTTATAGGGTTTCGTCGTTTCAGTCCCTGACCTTCGAATTTCACCTAAAAAGTCCATGAACTCTCAATTTCCGCTCAATTCGTCCCTGCCGTAAAAAACCTCGGTTATCTTGCTGACGTGGCATTCATTTCACACTAAAATGACGATTATACCCTCACTTACTCTTTTTTTATTATTTATTTTTTTTCTCTCTCTATTTTTTCTTTTCTTTTCACCCCTTCCTTCGATTTATTTTTTCTCGTTCTCTCTCTCTCTCCCCCCCTCCTTCTGCTTCCAAAGAAGAATCAGCAGCAGCAGCCCAAGAGACGGAGCTGCAAACCCCAACCGGCCTCGTCAAGCCAGAAACCTCAGCCCAATTTTAAAAACTAGCCTCCTCCATCTGACGTTCTGATAAACTTGAGTTAGATAGAGAGGGGTGGTGGTGCTTGCCGGCATGACGGGGATGATGGATGGATGGTGGGATGGCCACGGATGGACACTGGATCGATCTGGTCGACTCGTCTCGACTGCACGATGCGTATCCCGGTAGTCTCTGCTCCGAAATACCGATGACTGCAGCAAGAGGAAGCCCGAAAATTTCTGGGTTCGCCGGTGGGTTTTCCAGTTCCGGCCAAATCGCGGTGCCACACCTATATCAGAGTCTTCCTCTCGACCTTGTCGATCTATCCATGGTGTTTATTTGTTCAGATGATGATCCAAGTGAGAGAATCGAAAGGGGGAAGCTTTTGGGTTTTTACGGCAACTTTCCTTGCTTTTCCGGTGGCTCCGGCCATAAACCACTACACCACCGTCATCACAGCCATAAACCACTCCAGCTTCGCCGGCCGGAAGCCCTCCTTTATGAGCCCTCAGGTTCCAAGCCCACACTACTTTTCCAACGCGGACGAGAGCTTTCTCCGAGTCATCGATGGATTCAGTGCGCCGAGGAGACCGATGATCAGGAGGTGAGATTTTGTTTAGGTCTGTTTGGGTTCTCAGAGATCGTTCAGAAATAAGTAAAAGGATTAGATTTTGATGCTTGGGAATTGTTAGTATTGGTTAGAATTCATTTGGGTTTGTTCAGATTTTAATTATGATTTGTGATTCTGGTTCTGTTGATTAGTGTTTGGATTATTTGGTAAGAACTAGATGTTATTAGTTGGTATTATAAGAATTAATCTGTGTTTGATTTGGCTACTTTGATTGTATATGTTGGGAGTTGAGAGAAATTCAATAATGGGAGACCCTTTTTGTATTTATGCATGTAAGGATTTCAGACTGTGAGGTGTCTGGTGGTATTTGGGAGGTGAGAGAGGAGGAAGAGGTGGTGGTGGTGTTGGCGTTGTCGTTGGTGAAGGAAGAGAGGAGGAAGAGGTGGTGGTGCTGGTGGTGTTTGGGAGGTGAGAGAGTGCGAGAGAATGGAAGAGGAAGTAAAGAGAAAAATAAAAATAAAACAGAAATTTTTTTAACTAAGGGTAAAATAGACATTTCGGCATAAAATGGCTGCCACGTCAGCAACTTAACAGAGAAATTGACAGAAAATTGACGGCAGGGATGAATTGGGAGGAAATTGAGAGTTCAGGGACTTTTTAGGTGAAATTCAAAGGTCGGGGACTGAAACGATGAAACCCTATAAGTATAGGGAGTAAACAATATTTAATCCATATATGTAACTGACCATGTAACTGACCAGTGAGGTCAATATTTTGTTTACTCTTTCAATGAAAAAGGGTTTTTTCTTTACCTCTTATGTAACTGATCATGTAACTTACAATGTATGTAACTGACCATGTATTACTTATTAGAACTATAGTCAGTATAACATTTGAGTTCTCATGCCTTGTTCCTTTTTCTGATCTTGTATTCCCTCTTGGCATGTTCCTACACAACAAATGGTTGAATATAGCCAAACTCCTTAAGTCACTGGTCAACTCACTAGTCAGGTCATTAATCAAGTCATTGTCTAGGTAACTATTAACCTTAAGTAACTAACTAAGTCACTGATCATGTAACTGCCAAAAGTCACTGTTAATCTCAAGTAACTGACCATGTCGCTGTCAATCATCGGCCAAGTCACTGTCAATAACATGTCACTTGTCAAGTCATTATTATATCCATGTCATTTACCCAAGTCACATGCAATGTGACTTACATATTTTGGAATTTTCAAGTCACTGTCTGGGTAACTATTAACCTCAAGTAACTAACTAAGTCACTGATCATGTAACTGCCAAAAATCACTTTAATCACGTCACTAACTAAGTAACTGACCATGTTACTAACCAAGTAACTGTCAGTAGCCAAGTCACAAGTTGATAGCCAAGTCACTGTTAATCACATGTCACTAACTAAGTAACTGACCATGTTACTAACCAAGTAACTGTCAGTAGCCAAGTCACAAGTTGATAGCCAAGTCACTGTTAATCACATGTTACTAAGTAACTGACCATGTCACTGACAATGTCACTAACCAAGTAACTGTCAATAGCCAAGTCACAAGTTAATAGCCAAGTCACTGTTAATCACATGTCACTAACTAAGTAACTGACCATGTCACTAACCAAGTAACTGTCAGTAGCCAAGTCACAAGTTGATAGCCAAGTCACTGTTAATCACATGTTACTAATTAAGTAACTGACCATGTCACTAACTAAGTAACTGACCATGTCACCACCAAGTAACTGTCAGTAGCCAAGTCACTAACTAAGTAACTGACCATGTCACTAACCAAGTAACTGTCAGTAGCTAAGTCACAAGTTGATAGCCAAGTCACTGTTAATCACGTCACTAACTAAGTAACTAACCAAGTAACTATCAGTAGCCAAGTCACAAGTTGATAGCCAAGTCACTGTTAATTAATCACATGTTACTAACTAAGTAACTGACCATGTCACATTACATGTCACTAACCAAGTAACTGTCAGTAGCCAAGTCACATAATCTGGATAAATCAAACAATCAGTTCTTGAATATAAACAAAACTGAGACCAAGTTGGCACAATTAACCAATCCAAACCTCCAAAACTAACATACAGACCAACATGCAACACTAGAAATTCAATAATTAAAGAATGGAAAAAAAAAAAAAAGACACTGAAAGAAAAGAGAGCTGTCTAACTTTGCCGCACTTCTGTGTCATGCCCAGTGAAAACAACAAATTCATGGACATATTCTGTATTTTTCAGCATCTGTTGCAAGGAAAGTGGGTGTTCTCTGCCGTTATAGAACAAAGTCCCAACAAATGAATATAGAATTTTATTTGGGTCCTCACACTTGATCACTGCCCTAAATCTTTCCAAGGAATTTTCATCATGAAGATGGGATGTTGCCTCCAGTGCATGGTTCAATTTTAAATTTGTTTCTCCATCAAGGTTCATAGTTTCCACATAGCAAATGCCATCCTCATAGCTTGATGAAAGCAAAAGCAGATCAGCAAGAAAGTACTCATCCTTGTGCACCTTGACAAGATCACCAACTCTGAGCTTCTTCCATCTGGTCTCAATGAATGTATAATTCCTACCATACACTTTCACCTTTCGATAGTTTGCCTCCACATCCTGAAACCATTTCAAACCAACTCTTTCGCACAGAGCAAACAAATAAATGACATCGAAATATCAATTGGAAGGAATTTCCCAGTAATGTTGTTCTTTCCATTTGTACTGCATCCAGTGCAGATATAGAGGGCAAACACCAATCAGTATGAAATGTATAAAGAGACCTCTTTCTTTTTCAGCCTTTTAAGGGCCTCTTCTATAAAGCGTTCCATAAACAAGAGTACAAAGAGACCACAATCATACACAATAGACAATAGAGAGAGGGAGAGAGACTGACCTCAGATCAATGAAAATAGACAATATGAAACAGAATCTAGAATCATAAGCAGAGAGAAACACTATACACTAGCTGCAATTTTGTAATCATTGCCTCAAGACATGAAACTCTGAGATGCCTTTAGACCATCCAAAGTAAGCTACGCATGGATATGAGTGTATGCAATTATGCTGCTATGTATGCAATTATGCATGCACCATAGGCACTTGTAATTGCTAAGAAACCTAAACAACACAAAACGAAATGCACAGCTTAAATCATGGAAATGGATATATTACCATGCTTAAATCATGTTACCTCTCTCATCATCTTTAAGTTTTCAAAGGGCACAAATGTCTAATATGGACTTGGGAACAAGAATCTCCTAAAGATCCACACCATAACAGGACACCAAAGAGTTTACCAAGTTACGAACCAAAAACACAAAACACAAATCCTTAGTGTTAACCAATGACTGCATGGTGCAAGATGTGATAGCAAACAAACAATATCCTTAACATAAAAAAAATCATGACAGAATTGAAATTTGGGATTTTATACGAAATAGACTATTCATATGTGGGTTTTTATCATCTTGCACGATAAAAACCACCAATTTCATACTAAGGTAGACTATTATCTACTAACCAATCAAGAACATCTAGAATTTTCGGGTTTCCATCTGATGTAATCTGTAATCCAGCAGCAGCTGGTTCCAGTTCAGAATCTGATTCACAATTTTCAGTTCAACACCTTAAGTTTCTTGACCGAAAAACAAATCCAACAGTTCATCACAACAACTAATCAATTTCATCACAATACTGAGTCCATTTGCTAATCAATTTCTTGACCACTAATTTTCTTAATCAATTTCACAACTAACATGTTCAATTCTTATAACTTGGTTCATCGAATCAGCATCACAATCAAAAATACTAATTTCAGAAGCAGTGTCATCTCAACCATGCCTAATTGTAAGTACTAAACATCTAACACCATAAAGCCTACAATTCAATAACTCATCGAGTACAGTTCATTAGAAATTCACAATTGCCTATCTAAATTTCACCAAAAAACTCTTAACTTTAACAAAACTAAGCTCCACAGTTCCAATGCAATAAGCTTATTGTAGAAACTAAGCTAACAATTCTGAGAAACTAAGCAACACGAATCAAAACAACCGGGGAAGATAAACTCACCGAGCGGTACTCATCAAAGTCAGTGATGCAGCCAGCAGCGACGAGAAGCTCGCCGAGAGCGGAAAAGGTCGTGCAAGGACCGGTGCGAGATCCGACTAGAGGATCCAAATTCCAGCGACCTCCGTCAAGACCGTGCTCGAATCGTCGCGCTACTTCATCCTCAGGATCGAGGATGGCACTGGCAAGCACACCTTCATCGACCTCGGGTTCGTCGAGCGCAAAGCGGCGTTCGATTTCACCATCGCGCTCTCCAATCTCAAGTTCTCGACAAGTATGTCAAGAGACGAAGAGGCTTCGTACGACGCCCGATCGACCTGAATGATCTGGAGCGATTTGATTACCAGCGAGTCTCTTATCGCGATCCCAAAGACACGTCGTTCTTCGCCATTCGCACTCTCTCGAGGTCTGTGTCTCTTGTGGATGAGGAGAAGACGATAGAGAGAGAGTTGGCTTTAAGGGCAGAATGGGAATCAAAAAAATTAAAAACTGACTTTTTTTAACATTTACTTATTATTCATAAGGACTAAATTAATATTACTAATAATTCATTACGGACCTTTTTATCAAGTGGGAAACTAGGTGACCTTTTTATCATTTCATACTCTAATATGACATTTTCCATAATTTCCCTTATAATTAATCTAAGTATGAAAATTTTATTGTCAAAAAAAAAAAAAAAAACTGAAGGTGGTTGTTAAATTTCTCTAAGACCAATTTTTTTTCAGAATAAGAAATGCCTACACATTTTGTTGTTAGAGATCCATATAGGAAAAAAATTTAAAGGAATTGCTCGAGATTGATTTTTCTAAACATGCTCTCCAAGAAAAGAGCCACAATAACAATTGTAAATGTTGCTACTCATATTCGTAAATATTCAGTGGTACTCATTATTATAGCGTCTCTTTCTGATACTAGAACATGTCCGAAGAAACTGCTACGGACAGTGAGAAGTGGCAAAAAAACGGTGAGATACATAAATTTGAGTAAGATTAGACAACCAGAAATCAAACAATGCTTTCTCTCACAAAGTCGCAATATTAAATGCAAAATAGGGAGGGGATTGTCACAAAGAGAAGCTACCAAAATCCATACCACAATTTGAGCAGTTACACTAAAAGTACAACATAAGGTAAGTAGTAGATGTGTCCTATATCTTACACATATAGTGTACATAGAAACTACAAAAATTCTGAGCTTTGTTCATACTATTACAACCAAGGACTAAAAAATCGAAAGTTTTGGCGATATTTCGCAGAAATTTTCGTTTTTTTGAGGTGTTGATATTTCCGTGACCATCCAAGTATATTTCAACAGATATTTTGGAAATTTCCCGAAACTTCCGGAAATATTGAGAAATTGATGATATTTTGCGAAATTTTGGGTAATTTCCGTGACCATTCAAGTATATTTCAACAGATATTTTAGAAATTTCTCGAAATTTCCGAAAATATCGAGAAATTGGCGATATTTTTTGAAATTTTGGGTAATTTCTGGAACCTTCTGACTCTTCCCACCCTTTCTCACATCAGTCACACGCAAAGTCACCACCACTGTAATACCCCGAAAAATCCAAATTAAATTCCGTGGATTTTTAGAAATGATTTCACGATAATAGGAGCGAGTACGAAGCTTGGAAAAGTTGTGGAATTAGTTCGAACGATTTAATTTTCGAAAACGAACGTTTTTAGGGGGTCAACAAAGTTGACTTTTTATACGTTCAAAATTTGGGAAAACTTCCTTCATGAAAGTTGTAGAGCTCGTCGATACGAGTTCGTGGACATGTGGAACGCAATATTCGGAGTTCGTATGATTAAGTTATGAATATTTGAAAATTGGGAATTTTCTATAAATATCGAAAAAAAAATCAGAAATTTCATTTGAGGACGAAATTTTATTCTTTTTGCTGAACGGTCCCCGAAACCCTCCGTTCTCTCTCCTCAGAACCGTCGGGTACCAGCTGACCCGACCCGGCTTTTCTGCCGCCTCCGGCGTCCTCTGGCTCAGGACCCGGCGCCTCCCGAACTCGCCGCCGCACGCTCAGTCGCCTGGTGGTGTCATCTTGCTCCGCCGCTGCCCCCAGAAGTGGATCGAAGCCCCCCCGAAGCTAGAACCCGACCCGACCGGAAAACCACTTTTCCGGCGTTGCACGGGCCGATCCTCCCCATTTTTGTGATCTCCTCCTTCCCCTGATCATCCTCATATCCTCCTTGCTTGACGATTTGGAGTGTGGAGTGAAAGATCACGAGTTGAAAATTTCGACGTCCCTGATTCAATCTGGAATCTGATCAGACGCACGAGATTAATCCAACTTCAACGCTTGATCTAGGACGATCTAGGCCAAACCAGACTTAGCTCCAGGTATGGAAGTCGACCACCCTTTCATTTTGAACCAGTTTGTAGTTGGTCACTTTAGCATCTGAGGTGGTTGGCCGTCGTTGACCGCCGCGTTGACCGCCGTCTGACCTCCGCATGTGGCGGCGCGTCGGACCATATTTTGAGTTTATATTATCTGGACGGTGATCTATGCATCCATACGAGCGTTTTGATATATTACAAGGTTATGTTAGAAAAAGTTGGTAAATAGTGGATTTACGTTTTTACGTTACTATTTACGGTTTTTACGTTTTATCTTCGGTTTACGATCTGCGAAGATCAGACCATCGGTTTTACTTCAAATTTTAGTATGTTGATCGTATGACTGTCCCGGTGACTTTGTGAGGTCACGGGCGAAGATCCGACCGTTGGATCTTCGTATAATTGAGAAATAGTGATTCGGAAGGCGATTCGTGAGAATCCGACCGTCGGATTTTCATATAATTTTGTGGAGATGTTAGTAAGGGCGATTCAGGAAGATCTGACCGTTGGATCTTCGTGATAATTTTGGAGGATGATCCTAAGGGCGATCCGTGAGGATCCGACCGTTGGATCATCATATAAATTTGATCTGACCGTTGGATCATCATTAAATTAGAATCCGACCGTTGGATTTCTGTATATGTGTGGTCTATGAATGATTTCTAAGTTAAGATCGTGTTTGACTAGGTGGTTGATGGATTGATTGGTGAA
The DNA here is from genome assembly GCF_958449725.1 of Rosa rugosa. NCBI lineage: Eukaryota > Viridiplantae > Streptophyta > Magnoliopsida > Rosales > Rosaceae > Rosa > Rosa rugosa. The sequence goes on along the minus strand of NC_084822.1, from coordinate 50,765,981 downwards.
CGATTTCGGATCGTTGTTTTTGAGCTGTTAAGAAGACGCAGCGGGAATTTAGAGGTGAGTAAACCTCACGTGGTTCATATTACGAACCGAATAAATTTATTTACCTTATTTTGTCGTAATTGTGTGAAAATATTTATGGAATAAATATTTGTTTTAAAATCACATGGACTTGATCAATTACGGTCCATAGGTAAGTAAAATGGTTTTAATTATACAAAATGAATTTCACGATTTTCTTGTGTGAACTATAGTTGGTATTAGTGGTCATTCCTGAGTGGGTGATTACGTATATATATATTTACGTGATTATATGTGGAATGGTGTGACATTGAAGAGTGTGGAATTTGGGATGATTAAAATACTATGAATTGAAATTTGACTTATCATATTTATATGTGATGATCATGATTGATGAGTGCTTGTTAATATTCATGATTTACATTGGAGTATGTATAGAGTTGGAGAATGTAGGATTCTGAGGACGAGGTGTCCGAAGTTTGACGGTTATGGATAACCGGAGTGTTTGTGTACTGAGGACGGGGATGTCCAAAGTGCGACGGTTTATTATTAACCGAAGTTGTGTACCGAGGACGGGGATGTCCAAAGTGCGACGGTTTATTATTAACCGAAGTATATGGTGCTGAGGACGGGGATGTCCAAAGCGCGACGGTTATAGTGTTAACCGAAGTATTTTTGCCGTTGCTTGACCCTAGGCCAAGGTGTCAGAGGTAACGAGGCAGTTAGAGCTCTAACGTGTTATTGGGATGGACCAGAGTGGTGTTATGTGGGTTGGGTGTTTGCAGGACCAGTGTGGTGTATTGTGATTTGAGGATTGTGAAAATGTATTCCTTGTGGTTTTCCATGAGTGGTTTGATGTCTCTTTGCATACGTAATACTGTTGAATTTTACTTGAATTGTAATTTAAAATCAACAGTTCTTTCTTGTTTACTCATACTGGCTGTAAAAAGCTTACCGGGTTTTGTGTTGTTGCAACTCCCGGTATACTATTCAAATTGTGTAGCGGGTAATCCTACAGGTCAGGAGAACCAGGACGGTGATCGGGCTGCTTAGAGTAGTGTTATGTGAATTACAGCATTATATTGTGAGGTTTGTTATGCTCATTTAGAGCTTTACGATTTTACTTTGTAAGAGTGAATTGTAATAATTAACTCGAGGTTTTCGAGTTTTGTGTTGAGTGGCGAGTGGTGTGTTTGTTTCTGAAAAAAAAAAATTCAGAACGTTATTTGTATTAATTGTTTATTCATGTTTCGGATTTGAATTTATTATTCAAAATTCGGGGCGTGACAACCACTCTACCACCATTTCTCACATCAGTCACATGCAACATCAACATCATGTGACTGACATATAGTTGGCCAAAAATTCCAATAAAAAAAAATCAACAAAGTCACCAAGGCTCAAACCTTGGTCACTTCATTGCTCTTTGAGCAAGAGCCTTAGCCAACTCTGCTGCACCTACACTTGTGTTATCATTGCAACATTCTAATATATATTCATTTTGCCTACGAATCTGAAAACTTAGGTAAATGTTCAATCAATAACTAACATAGAACAATCAATTACATTTTGAATTTTGTACCTCAGAAGTCTTCTACGTGATTCTAAGTTACTCATGCAATTCAAGGTGTAATGTATGATATGTACAAAGAATGTATATAATATGTAATGGCCTAGCCTCCCATTGGGTTTCCGGCCATCAAAAAAAAAAAAGATGTTTATTTCTAAAATTTTCATAGTTGTAGGCGATCAAAGAATTACTTTTGATCGCCATCCCAAGTATTAGTCTGTTGAGTCACTCAATTCCGGCCATCAAAGAATTACTTTTGAAGATTTCAAATAAGCTCAGTGGTTGGAAAAAGGCCACCCTTTCTAGAGCAGGGAAACTTACTCTTATAAAGTCTAATATTGTTGGAATGCCAAACCATGTTATGTCTTGCTTCAAATGCCCTCCAAAAGTTACTAAAGCCATTGACAAAGAAACTAGATCTTTCTTCTGGGGTAAGGATTGTCATTCCCCCCCAGTTGCCTGGAACCAAATTTGCCTGCCTAAATCCTTAGGTGGTCTTGGAATTCGGCCGGCAGCTTCTTTCAACAAGGCTGCTTTGGCAAAACTAGGCTGGAAAGTTATCTCTGATCATGATAACAGGTGGGTTGATATTGTTCGTAGGAAGTACTTAAGAAAACATTCTTTTTTCATGCAAACTCAGCAGGCCAACCATTCTATAGCCTGGAAAGGTGTTCTTGAAAATAGAGATCTTATAATCCAGGGTATGAGCTGGATTGTTGGTAATGGTATTGAGATCAATTTCTGGACTTTCAACTGGGCCTTTTCTTTTCCTTTGATCAATCTTATTTCGACTACTAATAGAAATTCTATTAATATTGATGAGAATGTGAGTGATTATATTGATAATGGTTGTTGCTAATAAACTTTCTGTTTTTCTTGATCCTGATACTGTTAACTCTATTTTGAGTATTCCTCTTCCTGCTTTGAACTCTAAGGATGAATTTGTTTGGGGCCCAACCTCTAGTGGTGTTTTTTCTGTTAAATCTGCCACTTGGCTTCAATGTGACTCTGTTGCTCCTCATTCGAGGGTTAAAATTTTGAATGAAATCTGGAGACTTAACATTCCTCCGAAGGTCAAGATTTTCTCTTGGCTCTTAGCTAGGGGGAGATTGAAAACTAGGGCAAGGCTTGCTCGTTATTCTACTAATTATGACTCTTTGTGTGCCCTTTGCAGCTCAGGGGATGAGGACATAAACCACCTTTTCTTCTCCTGCCCCTTTGCTGCAAATGTTTGGCGCTCTGCTGGTATTATCAATTCAGATTTCCAAACCTTTGAAGATTGGTTTCTTTCCTGGTTCAGGAAGGATTACCAAAAGTCTATTACTGAAAATCTTCTCCTTCTTTGTTGGAACATTTGGGAGGCGAGGAATAATCTAATTTTCAGACATTCCTCCTCTCTTCCTAACATGGTGGTTCATGCTGCGGCCTCCATTGGTGAGAACTACAAAAGAAACAACCCTTGCCACTTCAAGGGTCCTGCTTCTATCCCTCAAGTTATCCACTGGTTACCTCCTCCTGCTGGCTTCGCCAAGCTCAATTTCGATGGTTCTGTTGTCAACAATAAGAAAGCTTCTTCTGGTTTTGTTATTAGGGATCATGATGGTTCCCCCCTCTTTGCTGGTGCGAGAGCCATTGGTCATGCTTATGTCCCTATTGCTGAAGGAAGTGCAGTCCGTGATGGTCTTTATCATGCGCTCCACCTTAACTGTCGAAAGCTTTATGTCGAAGGTGACTCCAAGTTAATTATAGACTCCATCAACAAGAAATGCGCTCCTCCTTGGCGTCTTCGTACTCTTGTGAAAGACATCCTGAGTCTGGCTAACAATTTCGAAGCTATTTCCTTCTCCTATGTTCCCAAGGAAGCCAACTTCGTTGCTGATCGATGCTGTTACAAATATGGGTCACAAGTCTTCTACGCCTATCACTTGGTCAAGAAAGCTGCCTTTCTCGGCTTTGTCCGCTTTTAATTTTGATCAGTTTAGTTCTGGTTGTAGTAGGGGTTTTTTGTTGTAATTTTCTTTTCCTCCTCAAAAAAATAGTTGTAGGCTATTCAGCATTTACCGTTTCATCTTAAATTATTACAAATTACTATATAACAATGTTTATTAAGGTTTTCTTTTCATATATAGTAGACAATTGATTAAATAAACATATCTAAAAGTTTTACACTTAAAATTTCCATGTTTTTCTTCAAAATTCCATAATTTTTATTGATTATTTACCGAAATTGATATCCTCGATATTTCCGTTTCCGGAACCATCGAAATTTCCTCGAAACTCGATATTTTGGTCCTTCATTACAACTCTACCTTGTCAGAAAACTTGTCCGAAAGGTTTGCCATGACAGGTCCAATGAAAGCTAGTTCTTGTAATCTGCATTATGGTGGCGATTTAATAGTCATAAGGTACACATACGTGAATGCAACCAAAGAGACCGTGAATCACCCTGTCAGCAACCATAGCAAGGGGAATTGTCAAGGACATGCCCAACGTTGCAACTAATGGAGTGGTCCAGACCACAGAAAGAGGCCTGTCCAAATTTGAGTCGGTGTTAGAAGGAATTTGGTAGATTTTATGTACCACAATGGATGTAAAGGCTTGCTTTATAATTCATACCAAAAATAATCTGAAAGAACACTCCCAGCAAAGCCATTTAACAGCACAGCTTCCCCAACAGATCCTGATGGTGGAAATTCAAAAGAGGGTTCGATCCCATAGCATTCAGCGGCCTATAATGTCCTGGAGTAGCCAATTATACAGCAGAGTGTTCCAAAGATTTGGTGATTTTCACCTTCGTGAAAATGGTACTTGAAGAACTCTTCTTTCGCATTATTCCTAATAAGGTGTCTAGGTATAGATAGGACTATGTATTTGGCAATTCCTAAAGAGACAATTTTGTCTAATATATATAGCTTTCATATTTCTCCTCAGTAATCTACCCATCTCGCGCCATCTCTACCTCCACCGTCGCCGTCAGTCCGTCACCCACTCCCGCCATCCTGACATGTAAAACGATGCGGAGAAGAATCATCCGCTTCTGCCACGTGTCACTCTGTACTCGCCAATACTCTAGCTCATCGGAAATCGCCGGACCGCCGCCGCCGCTCATCCGAGTATCGAACCACGTGGCCAAATTGGGCCCACCGAAAGAAGGCCCGAAGCCCAGGCAGCTACTCTCCTTGCCGCCTTTTCCCGGTCGACATTTGCCGGGGAAGAAGAAGTCATACCAAGACGGCGTCGTTTCACGACCCTCACACGTCACCGCTGTCAGTTGGCTCAAGTATTACTTCCATGAGATTGACGACACTGCCATTCGGTCCCATTTCAACAAAGGTCTTGTAAGTAAACCTCGATCAACTCTTCTCCCTAAAGTTTTGATTTTTATTTCTCAATAGTTTGTTCAATTTAATTATAGGTTCAGATGGAATGCCCAAGTTCAATTCGGAAGGAAGGGCAAGTGAAACATATGAGAAAGGTAATCATTTTTGCTCATGTAGTCAGGTTGATTGTGTAGCAAGAAAGCATTTCCATTTTTATGTGTTGTGATGACTATTTGAAATAGATTAGGCCTAGTGAGGTAATGGAGGAAGGTGCAAGAGTATATGTGCCCGTGTCGATTGCGGATAGTAAAGTTTCAAGGAGATTTGACTGCATACCGAGTGAGACATTGTACCCAAATGCGGATGAGATTGACTACTTGCAAAGGCTTGTCAAGTACAAGGTCCAACTCCTGCACTCTTTACATGGTCTGCACTCTTGTCAAGTTTCATCAGTGTGTTTACGTTTCTGATTGTTGTATTTTGGGTATATGTCAGGACTCTGCTATAATAGTGCTGAACAAGCCCCCAAAATTGCCGGTTCAGGTTAGAATCTAGACTGTGCCGGTCTTTGTAGTGTCTCCTACTGTTTCATTATACAGCATGTTGCCTTACCCTTTGATTTAATGTACATGTAAATGATTTGGTTAGGGTAATGTGCCAGTCCATAACAGCATGGATGCATTGGCAGCAGCAGCGTTATCTTATGATTATGATGAAGGTCCTAAATTGGTAAGATTTCAGTTCTATATGACTCCCATCAAATAAAATTCTTGGGGATATTAAAAACATGTGGCTTTGTATCCTAGTTACTAGCTTTTCTGTAGTATAATAGACTGTTCATATCAGCAGTCTTCGACTCTTTGGTTTTCTTTTGAACTAAGTTCATTCTTCAATACACTTAGTTTCTAATTGCATAATTTAAGTTTATTATCAGGTTCATCGGCTTGATAGAGAGAGCAGTGGCCTCCTTTTAATGGGAAGAACAAAAGAAAGTGTATCTGTTCTGCAGTCGTTATACACTGACATCAACATTGGGAAATCATCATGCAGGGTATCGTACCTCATGTTTCTAATCACTCTTCTAGCGCGAGGCACTAACTTGTAATATGAAATATGTAAAACTGTTAACATTTAATTCTCAAAACTGACATGATTTGGATAATTCTAGGCTTGGAATGATGCATGTAGAGCAAAATGTCAGAGGTACTGGGCATTGGTTATAGGGTCACCCAAGGAAAAGGAAGGCTTAATTTGTGCTCCTCTTACAAAGGTTCTCTATCTCTAAAGTCAAGTTTCAGATTTCTGTTGTGAAGAAATAGTGAGATTGTATTTATTTCATCATTGATTGCAGCTGCATCTTGACGATGGGAAGACGGAGAGGGTCATCTTGGCTCATCAATCAGGATTAGAAGCTTCCCAACCGACTCTAACTCAATATCGGGTGCTTGGTCCTACGATAAATGGATGCTCATGGATTGAATTACAACCACTCACTAGCCGAAAGCATCAGGTACAAATTCCTTCATACTTCCAAAAATTGAGAATTGGTGGATACTGAATTTTAAGGCCGTCTATGATTTTTATTTCTTTTGTATTTGTACAGCTCCGTGTTCATTGTGCTGAAGCTCTAGGCACACCAATTGTGGGTGACTATAAGTATGGGTGGTATGTTCACCGGAGATGGAAACAAATGCCTCAAGTCGATATCGAGCCAGCAACTGGGCTACAGTACAAGTTGCGGAGGCCAGCGGGTATGGATGTACAGAAGGGAAGTGTTCTATCAAAAGTCCCTCTTTTACATCTACATTGTAGAGAGCTCGTACTCCCCAATATTGCTAAGTTCCTTGTCTTATTGGATCAGAAGTTAGACAACCGGCACCCTGTAGATCGTTCGAAGCCAGATGTCCTTCGGTTTGTGGCATCAATGCCAACGCACATGAAACTTAGTTGGAATCTCATGTCATCTTTTTTGGTGTAGAGGATAGGTTAATAAGCTGTCAATCAGCTCAGTTCTTCCCCTGATAGAATTTTCCAAAGCCTTCTTTTGACTCTACTTCTTTGAGCACTGTATATAACCGGAATATAGTTTCAGAGTATATGAGAAAGTCAAAACACAGAGACGTTCAATGCTCGTTTTGCTAGTTGCTAGTTGCTAGTTGTATCACTATAGTCATTTTAGCTAAATTGATGTCGAGTAACAGTGAAAATTTCTGTTACATACTTTTGAATGTTTTCTGCGCTGAGGGCAACAGCTTGTTTCTTTTTCTTTGTTCATCCATTTTCTTGCTAGTTTCTCTTAGAGGTTCTTTATCTTATCTTTTTATGTAGTATCAGGTTTTAGTTTTATGCTGAGAGCCCTAAACTTTGAGCCCTCAACTAGACTATTGACAAGGCAGGAGTTGGAAGAAGTAGCCTCTCAACCTGAGAGCCCTCTTTCTCAGTCCTTTGTCCTCGTAATGAAATATGAAGTTCTTTAGTCATAAGCTCATAACCATTAGGGAGGTATCCAAGTGATGCCAGCCTTCAATTTGTCAGCAAGTGTAATCCTATTCTTCCATTAGGGAGGCATCCAAGTGATGCCACCCTTCAATTTGTCAGAAATCAAACAATGACACAGTCCTTGTTGTTTCTCTCACAGAGTCACAGTATTGATAATAGAATGCAAAAGGGGGAGGGGAAGAGAAGCTACCAAAATCCACACCACAATTTGAACACTACACTACAACCGTACAAGCAGTCAAGTACAATAGAAGGTAAGTGGCAGACGTACATGTCCTATATCTTACATTCTTACACATGTAGGCCCAATTTTGGATAGCTTAGCTTAAATCATATGCTGCTGTAGCTTTTAGCTTATTAAAGCTGTTTTTTACAAACTTCAACTTAATAGTGTAACTTTTGAAATAAATTATTTTACAAAATTTCACCAAACATCTTTTGCTTAAAATGCTTTTTACACTTAAAAACTATGTCAAACCGGGCCATAGTGCATATACAAACTACAATAATTTTGAGCTTTGTTCATACTATTACAACTCTTCCTTGCTAGAAAACTTGTCTGAAAGGTTTGCCATGACAAATCCTGCAAAAACCTGGGTCCAATAAAAGCTAGTTATTGTAATCTGCATTACACTGGCAATTTAATAGTCATAAGTTATAAGATACATACCTGAATGCAACCAAAGATGTAGATTGCAGAGTAACGACGGCCATGAATCACCATGTCAGCAACCATAGCAAGGGGAATTGTCAAGGACATGCCCAGAGTTGCAACTAATGGAGATGTCCAAACTACAGAAAGAGCCCTGTCCAAATTTGAGTCGGTGTTAAAAAGAATTTGGTAAATTTAATGTACCACAATGTATGTGAAGGATGGTTTACAATTCATACCAAAAATAATCTGAAAGAACACTCCCCACAAAGCCATTTAACAGCACAGCTTCCCCAACAGATCCTGATGGTGGAAATTCAAAAGACGGTTCAATCCCCATAGCATTCAGCGGCCACACTGCATGCAAAAACATTGCTATGAGAGGTGCACTCCAGGAAATAAAACGCTACTAATGAGCCCGTGGTATATCTTCATTATAAGCCCTCTCCGCTTGTAAACCCATAAAAGGAGAGAAACCAAAGTTCAACCATCTTTTAATTTCTGCTCTATTCTCTTTTCTTCTCCCAACCTTCCTAGTAAGATGATTTTGTGCTAAAAAGCTCTAGAAGTCATCATAGCAATATAACCAAACCCTAAACCCAAAAATGAAAAGTGATGGCCCAAGGTATAGTCCAATGGCTCTAGTTAACAGAAGTTTCACTTAAAAATTAGGCTAATGTAATCTAATTTGGCCAAAATATTTGGAATGATGAAGACAATAAATAGATCATGGAAGTACTATTCCACTCACCAAGCCACCACAGACCAAGAAGAGTGAAGAGACCAATGTATCCGAATAGCTTTTGCACATCAGCCTTATCCCCTTCCTCTTCTGATCCAGCAAATTTCTTGAGTAACACTAGGTATAAGACAAGTAACTCAATAGTCACAGAAGAATCTATATAATTTGATTGCATATCAGTTATAGATCTCAGTTTATGACTTATGTTGTAAACTTCCAGTAAAACTGGATTTCTGGATGGAATAGTCATACCTGTGAATAATCCATATGATGCTGCTGACACAAGACCGAAAATGTCTCCTGTTATTGAGTGCTTTCTAGTCCTTGGCAAGAGGAACAAAACAGAATATTAGAAAATTAAAGTAAACAATATGTGAGTAAAAAACAAACATAACATTTAAGGAACTCAATTGACCTAGCTACAGAAGAATCTATTTCTATAGCTATTACATAAAAGTCCAACTAAAAATGGTTAGCAATTTATATTGAAACTTTCAAGATGTGGTTCTTAAGAAAGAAGACTGTCACCTGTCTTGCTGTCTTGCTGTAAACCAATGATTGTCCCCCCACCCCGGGTGGTAAAAAAACAAACAAATTCTACCCTTGAAAGGCAACTTCATGATAATACGATCTTCCTATATAAGCTACAACTTTCGCAAAAGCTAGGGAAGCCAAGGTGGAAATAGAATACAAATTGGTACTTGAAACCCATGGGATGGGCAAATAAGACAAAGGAAGAAGACCCTTATAGAACAAAATACAACTGCTGGTTTAAGCAACAATAAGACTTACTCAGAGACGCTCGGCAGTTCATCAGGTGCCCAAGTTTTTCCAGCTGTGGTCATGGCAACACCAGCCATGCTGATAAAAACAGCAACCATCTTTGGAATGTTTATGGAGTCCTGACGAAGAAGTGCTCCAAACAAAAGTGTAAAGAGCCCCGACGTAGAAGTTAGGACAGTTGTACTTGCAACACTAGTATTTGCCAGTGCAGAATTTGACATATACTGCACGAGATCAAAGAGATTTCACTAAGTCACTCATTGTTCTGTCAAGGGACATTGATGACATTGGCCAAAATCATACAACTATATCTACAATACTGCAATAGATTTCTAGATCCGTTAATGCAATATAATCATTGCTTGAGCAATTTTAACCGTCGAGGAGAAGTGACAAGTAAAGTCTCACTCAAATAAGTCATATGTTACCTCTGTGATAAACCATGCTGGAGTAAGTATTAAGCCAAATTTTGCAATTTCCCATGGACCAAGTTGATTACTTTTTGCAAGAAAGTAAGGCTCATCTACTTCATTCTTATCCATTACAGGGCGCCCTTCTTCTCGATCACTGAGGTCTTTATCAGTAATTAAGGAAGTTGTGACATCTGTTTCTGCACTGTCATGAAATTCATTTGTTCTCAGTAAGCTGCAGATCCAGTCCTTGAGGGCTGCTATAGGTAGATAGACGACCATGAGGGACACACCGAGATAGGTGAGTGAAAAAGGCTGTTTGTACTCTGTGAAAATTCTCTGCGGTGAGAACAACTTGTGAAAATCATAGCAATATAAGCAAACATCCTAGCCTGTTTTAATCAGACAGTAACAAATTAATGCAACTCAGGCTCCATTTAGTTTGAAGCATATGATGGAAGAAAGAATATTTCAGCAGAGAAATGCTTTTCCCAAATAACTAAAAACGAATCTGCTCAAACAAAATTTAATCCGCAAAGAATGATCATCCCGTAAAAGACGAATAATTATAGAAATGGGACGGTAAGAAAATATGATCACTAAAACTGAAAGAGACAGAGAAAAGGGGAGGTTGAAAAGAAGCATGTAACCTGAGTAACCTCTGCAGAGGCGACCCATATGAAGACGACGGCACCAATCAACCCCAATCCTGCGTTGTATTTCCAACCCATCACCAAAATCAACAGAAAGGTAAAACTTTAAGCTCCACAGTAATTTTGTTCAAGCCCAGAGTTACTTGTATGTGAAGGTGAGAGAATTAATGACGAGAAAGCTTATCAAAATGGGAAGAGTAGAGTAGGACTTGCTTCCTTGTAGGACGTCAGTGTGAGCGATATGTCTATGATAGTGACACCTGGTTTATGTTTGACGGTAAAGGGGACACGGTGGTACATATATATTTCGTACCTTTTTTTCGTTTTCTTGTTTTCCCAATGGCATTACGTGAGGGAAAAATACTTAGGTGGGGGCTTCCCCACCACGTGGCCTTACGGCCACCCAATCAGAGGAAAGAAATTTTTTCATCTTTTCCGAAAATGCCCCTGCTCCCTAATGTGCAATACCCAAAACACCCCCCTTGCTGGGCGGTGATTGGCCCTCCCCACCACGTGTCCCGTGCGGGTGCCCTACGCAAGAATCTCTCTACGTGAGGTCATCTCCGGGTTCACCCCAAACTGAACCAGAGAATAAATCTTCACCTACTGTACTTGTCTGAGGTGAAATCTTCAGCCAGCCACGGACATAGCTCTGATCATCTAGCAGCGTTCAAGCCATGTCCCAAGTGTGAGACGGGTCTTTTACCCTAGTTTACACATGCAAGAGCGCCCAGTCTAAACAAAGCAATTGCAAATTGACCATCTTCACACATGGGAAGCAATTAAAGTGGCCATGAAGAGCTAAACGGATAGTCGCAATATTTATTTATTTATTTATATATATATATATTAGAGAAAAGGGCATGGAAATGAAATGACAAAGAGGGAAGAATTAGCGTATATCATTATTTTGCACAATTACAAGGCTAGTAACAAAATTGGTCGGGAGGGGGAGGGGGAAAACATGGTTTAGGTTGTACATGAGTACTGGGGTACAAAGCTTCGTTGTCGAACAAGCTCGTGCATATCATGAACAATCTTGAACACAGAATCAGGCCTTGCCAGCTTCAATGCGTTTTGCGACATCGCCTGCAGCTCATCAGCTTTTGGACCAAACCACTCTGAAACAATCCTTGCTATCTCTTTTGGAGATTTAGAATATTTCCCACACCCGTTTTCGACAACATATGGGACATTTCCGACTTCCTATAACCAAAAGAAATCTATCATTTACTACATTTTCCAGTAAGAAGGTTCTCAAATTATATAGTAACACTGTACTACGAAAAGAGATGAAATTTAAAAGAAATAATAATATTGTATATCACTGTAATAAAATTGCAGTGAAAATTAAGACCGTCATTACCTGCCCGGCAATGTAATCATTCAGAATAATTGGGAGGCCTCTTATCATTGCTTCTGCAATAGTCCCTGGGCCCGCCTATTAAGAAGATAGTTGTAACTAAATTAGTTGATAATACAACAGCAGAGATTGCCAGGATATTCATGATGGTAAGAACTGAGGAACTTACCTTTGTAATTATGCAATCACAAGCTCCCATGCCTTCCTCCATTTTAGTGACAAATCCCTTCACCTAAATACCAAGTAACTTCAGATATCAACTTCTGTTCCCATGCATTCCTCCATTTCATTGAAAAACTATTAATCTCTAATATTAATAAGTTTCGGCTATTGACTTCTATACATACAGGTATACACATGCATCTGTACGAATGTTGCATAGGCGAAAAGCTCTAATGATTAGGTAGGTGATGTGTTCCTAGAGGGATTTCATGCTAGAATTGAATTACAGATGAAATTGCAGATGAGTCTTTCCAAGGCATTCAAAAGCCTAGGCCACAAATCATTGGTAGAAAAAGAAAAGCATATGATACACATGCTGAGCTTGGAACTTCACTTCAGATGGTATAAAAATACCTGGACAGGAACCTTCCAATTGATTGCGCGCAACTTTTCTGCAAGCTTTTTGTTGCGACCACATACCACAAGGACCTGACCCATAGGCTCCCCAAGATTTTCATCATATAATGCATCCCCAAGTGCTCGGGCTGTAGCCTCAATAGGACCCATCCCTTCTCCTCCTCCCATCAGCAACACAGAAGGAAGATGCTCTTCCATTCCTAATTCTCTCCGAAGCTCAGCCTACAGTAGCACACAGGTAAAGCATGCCAAAGGTAAGCATTTATCTCAACTCTTTCGAATTCCACACTAGATTTCCAGACCTACTATATCATCTTTACTAGTATTATTTTTTCCATGACAAATGTTTTTGTTTTAACCTAACAAAAGAAAGGTAATAATTTGATGGTTTCAAGCTTAAACTTCAAATTTATAATCCCATGTATCAGCCTCCTATTTATATAATGTCATCCATAACCGTAACATAAGACAGGCAGTAAAGATTTCAACTCCCACGAAAAGTTGAAACCATTTTCTTTCAGTTATACAAACCTTATTGTGGAAGTCCAAAGAGTTAAACAACAACAAAGAAACTAACCTTTGGTCGCACAGGCTTGACAAAAGAAGGCCGCACAGGGAGGCCATAAACCTTGATTTGCGAAGGCTTGAGTCCGGCTTTCGATGCCCTTTTCGCAACCTCAGATGTCGGACAATAACATCTTGTTACAAGCTTATGAAACCTGAGAATGAATACATATAAATAAATATCAAAACTATAATTATGAAAGGACAACATTAGGAAAGGCTTTGTGCATAACCAACCATGTAGGATGACAAGTGCTTAAATCTGTGATGACTGTAGTAAAAACTATCTTCTCCAACAGACCCTTTTGCCTCAGTACACGAAGTGGTACGTGTTGCATCAGCGGATGCACACTGATAATAATATCTGGCTGGTATTTCATCAGTCCTTTGGCAACCTCCCTGCAAACAAAACAAAACAGAATCAGAGAAAATAAAAGAAGTACTACTTGCCAACGCCTGTCTTTAAATCATAACTTGACAAAATTAACTTGGATTTTTTCCTCTAACATTATTATATTTGCTACGTCAGTGTATCAGGTTCTGTAAGAGCATAAAATGACACCAAGTCCTCAAGGTCAGCGTTTTCCTATTAGATTATCTAGCACTACAGCGCATCAGATACATTTGCAAAATTTTGTAAAAGTTACAGTCAGTCACTGCTGCAAATACAAAGCTCCAACCGAGTGTAATTAGCCTATACAATAATCTAAAAAATTTGTTTAAGTTATGAGCATGATACTATATGGATGTCAACTTTCTGAGAAGAAAAGCATGGACCATAGTCACCATACTTGACAGAAAACAGACTAGATGGACTAGAAGCATTAACCTTGGGCAATGACCAAGTCTTACCGAGCTATAAATGTTGAAGTCGCAGCAAAATTAGATTGATGCACCAGGCGTGGAGCAGTTCCATAATATGTCATTTTCCATAATGGTCCATGTTTCACCAAGAAATTATAGCTCCTGGGAAGTTGATTAAATGGCCAAGGCGTATGATCCGACCATAAGTCTGTAACAAACACCTGAGACATGCACTCTTGACACAAAACATGATCAACAAATTTATACTTCCACATCCATTTAGTTTTTTCCCCCAAGTGTTATGTTTCATTGCTGAACAAGAAAGATACGGAACTGCATTTTTTAAGTCTTGTGAAAGTTGTGTTATATGCTACGGTGTTACTTTATTGTATTACAGTGGTGTATAACTCCTTTGACAAACAATATTGCTAGTTCATCTTCTTCATCATGGTCCATGACATTAGCCAAGGAATCAGATAATAAGAGTAGACAATGACTAATAACTGACCTGATATTCATCTCCAAATTCTTCATTAAAGGCTGCCTTAATAGCTTCTGCTGAAGCTCTATGACCGCCCCCGGTGTCACTCATCAAAATCAGCACTTTTTTGGCGCTGCCTGCCACCGCACCATTCAAGGCTACTCCATTGTCGTTAAGAGCGCAGCCATTGTCTCTCAATCCATTATTGTCGTCCGCGGCACCGGCACCATTATCTGATCCATTGCTATCCCCACCACCAACGCCAAGAGAAGCGAAGCCAATAGGGAATTTGTCACAATGGAACCTAATAGCTCTATTGAACTCGGTGACAATTCTCCGAATGCTGGAGCCGCTGCCTCTAGTGTTCAAACTGAGAGAAGCACTGACCTTGGGGTTTCTGGGCCCATCAAAGTAGAGGAAATTAGACAAAAGGGCGGAGTGGCCCTCAGAGCGCAGGTTTCGAAACCTTGTGCTCAAGGCAAACCGACCCAATTGGGACACAAGGTCATAGACAGGACTGGGTTCCTGGGTGGTGGTTATCGAAGGATTATGCATCGCTGGACTATGGGTTTGACAAGTGTGTTGTAACAGCAGAACAGGGAGAGATTAAACCATGGTGATCTTATAGGAAGGTCAAATGCGTTTTGAGTAACACGCATGGAAAACAAAATGAAAGTAGACAAGAGAGAACAAGTTACATACAGAGGGACTCTGGGTTTTAGGGGATTAGGCTTCAGAGAGAGTCGGAAATCTTCGAGGGGGTTTGTGGCCACAGAGCAGGGATTTTGGTGTGTGCGCAGTGCGCGCGTGAGGAAGAAACCGAGAAAGAGAAGAATGGCTGGGATGGGCTGGGCTGGGCTGGCTAAGGTTTTAATGGAAATAATAACAATGATCATGTGTAGTGCATGTGTCAACCATCTTGCTGCTGATGGGGTTGGACCAACACTAGTGCTCCGCTAAAGGGAAACCATGTGATTTTCATGCAATTTTTAGTTTTCGAATCAACCACGGTCTTCAGTGCGTGCAGCCCATGTGGTTTATATGCCCCATTATTATAAAACGACCCTGGAAAGTGGAAACCATCCAGGAGCCAACAGAGTCAACAGCACCGTCCATTTTTTTCATATATCTTTTTATAACCGCACCCATTTTTTTATGAAACCACACCTCGTTTAGAGACCTTTAAAGAGTAATTTTCCGAAAATTCTTCTACCCACCCAAGTGGGGGGTCACCTGATTGACGTGACGTGTCAGACATCCAGCCACTCTCACGCGACTAACTCATGTGAGCCGTCGATCAAGTCGTTAGTCTAATATGGCCGTCACCGTCAGAAATCAAAGTCACAGTTGGGATGGTAGAGGTTAAGTCATGGTAGTAACGGAGGGGAATTAAACACCACTGAAAACCCAGATCCATGTTGGTTACTTGGTACCAATACCAGCTTATGGAGTTGTTTTAGAGGAGGTCGAAGAATGTCAATCTGGGTATCCTAGCTCAGGGGAAACTAGTTTTCCAAACAGTTCTATTTAAATATGAAGGAAATATTTGCGTATGTTTCTGGGTTGTATATGTTTCTGGGGATGATTGGAATTAAAGTAGTTGTAATACCCACTTGTCAGTGACTCAGTATGGATTGAATTTGAAATAATGCTCTCATCTATAATGCCATGTTTGGTTGGTGGAAAGGAAAGGAATCATTTTCCTTTCCTTTGGGAAAGTGAATCCGGAGGGGGGGGGGGGGGGGGGAAGGGAACCAATTTCCTCCACTTTTTCTCTTTCTTTGGGAAAGTGTTTCCCTTCCTTGGCTGTCCCAAACGCAGGAAATGAAAGTATTTCCTTTCCCAATGCCCACTTTCCGGGAAACAAACATGGCCTAAAAGCAATAATGGTTCTGTTGCAACTTTGATAAATGAGACTGATTATTGGTTTGTGTTGGTATGGTGGAAATTAATCTTGTACACTTTGAATTCATTGATGACATTGGTAATGTTGTGACTTGAGGGTTCTTACATCTCAAAGTTAGCAGTACGCAGGTATCAAATCAAGTTTGCAGTGTGAAATTCTTGTATTGAAGACCATCAAAAACCCAAATTTGGGAGAACGATCGACGGAGGTGGAAGGGCGACGATCTCAAGACTCATAAACAGATTTGGAGGATTCTCCATATCCGATGTGGGCTCGAATTACTTGCCGATCTTGATTACTGCATCGTGCTGCTGGCAAAAATGAGTTGCTGCATTTACACAGTTTTTGGTCTTCGTTCAAAGACTAACAGCGCGTGTATTCACGTGCTGTTAAAAGACTAAGGTGAGTGCCCACCTGGGTGGGCAGAAGAAGCTCCGGTAATTTTCCAATGAATTTGTGCATGTTAAGGAGTGGCTTGTAAAGAAAAGGGTGTCAATTTCAGCTCATTTTATCTATCCTAATGTACACTGTAGATGAAGCATAGTGTTCCATAAACTAATCTTACAAATAAGACCCAAATATGTCACATCTCGTAAATAGGACCCGAACCTGCCCCATGTGCATAAGAGGAAGAAGATCGTGCCTAAATGGTTCAGTCTAAGACCGTGCTCAATTACATATATATTGTGATTGCCAGCGTCACCTCAAGGCCAGCCTTAGAGAACGGCATGACCAACTCGAACATCTCTCTCTATAAGGTTCAATCGAGTATGAAGAGATAGAATATAATGACAAAAGTTAATCTTTGGAAGTACAATTGATCCCTAAATGATTCGCTATAGTAAAGTGTCGGGCTACCGGCATAAAGATGTAGATCTTGTTCATCAATTAGAAATTAGGAAAAATCCCAAACAATATGATGAGACGTGAAAATACTCGATCTAATTATGACCTCAATACGTAAAAGCATCTCCATTTGCTATTATATAACAGTAATATAGGTTGAGAGCATTGGCGTACCCACGGTAGACCCAAAAGGGGCTGGTGCGCCATTGCAATTCTTGCTTGATGCATTCATTCCTTCATTACATATAGGGAAAAACTCACAAACAGTACCTGAACTTCAAGCCACTAATAACTTTCGTACCTCAAGTTCAAAAAATATCAGATTGGTACCTGAACTTCTGACCCCGACCCAATATCAGTATCTGGGAACAGTAAAATCGTTAACGGAGTTAATTTTTGAAGAGTAAATTTGTCATTTCACTGTTCATCATCTCCAATACTCTCCCCTCTCTCTCTGCAAACCCAGATTTTTCATTATCTTCTTCATACCTCACACACACAAACCCAAATCGACCAAAGGAGAGGTGAGAGGTGAGAGGTGAGAGGAGTTGGTGGTGGATGGGACGGTGGCTATTGAAGAAGTGAAATGTTGGTTGATAGTGGTGATGAGGTATGAAGAAGAAGAAGAAGAAATCTGGTATTGCAGAGAGAGGGGAGAGTTTTGGAGATGATGAACAGTGAAATGACAGATTTACCTTCAAAAATTAACCCCGTTAACGATTTTACTGTTCCCAGGTACTGATATTGGGTCGGGGCCAGAAGTTCAGGTACCAATCTGATATTTTTTGAACTTGAGGTACGAAAGTTATTAGTGGCCGATAGGTCAGGTACTGTTTGTGAGATTTTCCCTTACATATAAGAATATAAGATTATGCTATTAGTTAAGGTATTTCCACTAACAAACATAAACAAAGCTCCCATCAGAGACATATAGAGATTATGATGGTGTAATAGTGGAAGGTTAAACAACATGAGTCCGGTTCCTGAGACACTTTATTTTACACATATTTTTACACTTCTCTTTAGCCATTAGATTTAAATGCTTTGAATGGTCTTGATTACTTTCAAGTATGATGTGGCAAATGACGTGGAAACAATTATATTTTTTTATAAAAACAAAAAACAAAAAACTTAAATTAAAATGATTTTATACAGAAAATCAAATCAAATTAGAAGATGAATGTCATCTTCTTCTTCTTCACGCAAAAAGAAAAAGAGACATGGCCTCTCTCTTGCTCCAAGTCTCCAACTGTATATTCTCCAAGTTAATTGCAGTAACAATAATTATGTAATTGTTAAATATGTTTCGATCGCAGAACCCAGTAAGATTATGTAGATTGAGAAATAGAAAAACCACTCAATCTTCTTCATCTAGATCTAGATCGAATGATAGGTTGTGATTTTGGCCTAAAAGAAAGAAGAGGGGTATGCAAACAATTGAAGACCCGAGAAGATGACAAATCTAAAAACTTATAGTACAATTACTAATACTAACTTGATGGAATAAAAGAAGGGGATTATGGGAGGATGAATTTTTACAACACAAATTGCAGTAAGACAAAATGATCTAGGTGAGAAGATTTTTTGTAGCAAATCGTGTGAAACCTAAATGAAATGAAATCAATAAGGTATCATTCAAAAAATAAAAAAGTTGATTGTTCAACTCAAGGAAAAGGTGAGATGGTGCTGAAAGAAGAGCAGCAAGGTCTCTCAATCTCTCATATTTTCCAAAAGAAGAAGCAAGACGTTCATCCTCTATTTTTTGGTTTTTGATTTTCCTTATAAAATTAGTTTAATTGGATTATGTGAAAAAATATTTATATAATTATTTCCATGTCATTTACCACATCATGTTTATAATGAATCTAGACCATTGAAAGTATTTAAATCTAATGGCTAAAAAGAAGTGTAAAAATATGTGTAAAATAAAATGTCCCATGATCCGGACCCAAACAACATTGGAATCGTGTTTTATATAAGTTATTTATTGCTTTAGCAATTTTTTTATTTTTTTTAATAAGAGCATCCTTAACATACTCTCTATGTTAACTACTTAGCTATTTTGGATAGCATGTTTAGTTTTTTATTGATTTTCGCAGCTGCACCATACTCCTAAGTGACTTTTCATGTTAACTTTTAGCTATCTTGCTCCTTAATATAAAGAGCGAGCGAGATAAAGATCTATATTTGTTATTTTTAATTCAAAACATTTCTTTTAAGTTGTTTTATGCAATTTATAAATACATATAATCTACATTTTACTTATTTAATAAATAAAATAAATTTAAAAGTAGCTAAAATAAAGAGGACTGATGATGCAGACTTATTTTAAAATTAGTTAGCCAAAATGAATTTTTAGCTATTGTGGCTAAAATTTGACTAAAAAATTACCAGCATTATTAAAGATGCTCTAAATCGGTCATATAAGTGAACTATAGACAACTATTATTATTATTATTTTTTTGTTGGAATAGACTTTATTTAATCACAGAGGAATTAGACCTCTGAAAATAATACATAATTTAGCCATGAAGGGATATTACATACCCAAACGTGGAAGTCAGGGGACATGAGTTCATATTTAGCTACCAAATCTGCCGCCTGATTTCTTTCATGGGATGAGAAAATACACTTAATTACATCAAAATAAGAAAATAGAGATTTAACTACAGTCAATAGAGCTCCATCAGCAGCCCAACTTTCATCTGTAGAGTTAAGGAAGTCTACTACCTCTTTGGCACCCATCTCAAGCAATACATGTACACTCCATTCCTTGCTAAATGAAGACCTAAAGATGCAGCATAAAGCTCTGTTGCCCTTGGAGAGAAATTTCCAGTTAAACATTTGACAACAACCAGTAATACAAAACCATCCCAACGACGAATCACAACCCCTAAGCCCCTACGCCCATTCTCCATATTAACTGCACCATCAACATTGATTTTCACAAAAGGGAAAACATGCTTCACCCATTTGGGACATGTAGAGTGAGATGGCTGTAGGTTTCTTTGTTGCCCAATAGGTAAGAAACTCCCGATATTAGCACGTACTAGCAAAATCTTTCATCAACCTATAAGCTTTCTGTAATACTATTGGAGCAGCAACCAACTTATTGCAAATAATATAATCATTCCGTGCATTCCAAATACTCCAACTAATGTACACAGAAAGTAGCATTTCTGAAGAAGAAAAGACACTAGTGGCATAGCGAAATAAGTCATTGAAAGAGCCTCCTTTCCAGGAACCCACCAAAGAAAAAGAAAGGAGATATAACCACATTTCTTTCGCTGCTTTGCAATACCATAAAGCATGTAATTTTGATTCAAATTGTTGATTACAACGTCCACACATAGGAGAATAGATAATATGTCTAGAAAATAAGTTACCGGCACTAAGAAGAATTGCATGAAGACATCGCCATAAGAATAATTTGATCTTATTTGGAACAGCCAACTTCCATAAATTTTTCCAAGTACAATCCACCACAGAGATTGAAGATCCTTCATCACCCGCCATAAGTTCCTGAATAGCCTGTGCAACCCAATAACCACTCTTAATAGAATATTTGCCTGAATGATGAAAGTGCCAAATTTGCTTATCTTCCACATTTCTGGTAGGTAATGGGATAGATAGAATAAGTGCCACCTCAAAATCAGAAAAACAATTGGATAGAAGTGCAATATTCCAAGTTCCGTCCGGAGTAATTACAGAGGAGACACAAGTATCAGATGGGAACATGGGTGATGAACTGATTAAGGATAAGAACCTGGTTGGTAGCCAATAGTCTGAGTAGATCTTTACATAACAGCCATTGCCAATTCTCCAACGTAATCGCGGCCTGCTACAAGCAACTCCCTCCCCCATAATAATGATTTCCAAATAAAAGTTGAGGAAAGCCCTTCGCCAGCAGTGAAAAAATCACCAGTATGAAAGTAACGAGCCTTATAAACTTGACTACTTGAGCAACTAAAGAGTTTGGAAATAAGAATAGACGTGCCTGGTTAAAGTGTTTAAAGTCCCAAAAACCCAAGTCTCCAACTTTCTTATTTCACAAAGCACCAACCATTTTTTCCAATGCACGTACACTACACTGCCCATACTTTTTACTCCACCAAAATTGAGCACAGTGAGAGGCCAACTCATGACACAAACCCATGGGCATTCGAAATCAACTCATATGATAATTTGGAATTAGCCTGAACAATAGCTTTCAACAACACCAGCTTTCCCCGCCTTTGATAAAAGTTTTAACTTCCAACCATTGAGGCGAGCTAGCACTCGTTCCCTTACAGCCTTACTGAACTGAAAATATATATATTGAATTATATATTGACAACTATTATTGAATTATATATATTTGGATTTGTCACTCAACTTTCGCTTGATTGACACTTTAGTCACTCATGTTTATAAAATCTCACTTTAGTCACTCAACTTTAACTCTGACTATCACTTTAGTTCGCCGGTGAATTTTTCCGATAAAAAAAGTCACTTGACCCCTTACATGCCATTTTTTAAGGATTATTTTCGTCTTATAATTTCAGAAAATTTCAATCTATATTCAAACCAAATGTCTCACATCTCTTCAGAATCTTAAAATAACACTTCAAAAATGGCATGTGAGGCGTTATATGACTTTTTTTATCGAAAAAATTCACCGACGGACTAAAGTGATAGTCAGAGTTAAAGTTAAGTGACTAAAGTGAGATTTTATAAACATGAGTGACCAAAGTGTAGATCAAGCGAAAGCTGAGTGACTAAAACTGTATTTCTTCCTATATATTTACTATAACATTTTTTTTGAAGAAGAAGGCAGTAGCCAATATATTGATCAAAGGCCAGAATGACCATTACATACCCTTCCGCTGTCATATAAGACAGACAAGAAGATGTGTTAGTATCCACAGTGGTACATAGAAACTAGGACACTCATTTGACATTGAATACATCATAGACATAGCGGAATCCCCCTTTGGTACTACGCCGGAGGCGCTAGAAAACTAGAAGGATCCAGCCCTCCCAACCTAACCCGGAACACAGTACATCTAGTCGCCTAGAGACCTCAATTGGTGTACAACTAGATATACTGAGAATTAAGTCGACAAGACTAAGACCCAGTACTACAACTAGATAAGGAAAAAACCACTAGAATGCCCAAAAAAGGCCTACAAAAAACTAGAAAATAAAATGAGTAAAAAGCCCGCCCACCAGATACGGCCCAGTAGCCAAAGGGAGACCCAAAGGCCCAAGAACCAAGCCAAGGAGCGCAGGTCGGAGTGAACCAGCCTGTGTAGCCGGACCAGCACCACGGCTTCCGACAGATCATCGGCGCCGCATCAAACCGCCACCAACTGACGACGTCGGCAGGAACGTCGTGGATCACGATTCCAGACCGAAATTTGATCTGATACTGGTTCGATCACCACAACCTCCGTCCTCCGTCAGACCTTCTCAACCCCAAACCAGGGCACCGCAATGACAACCTGCCTCCGCCGCGCACCAGAATCCCTCCGTCGCACCCCCTTGCTCGAAAAAACCTCCGCCGTGCAGATCAGAACGAAAAACAAGGACGAGCCCCTCTGCTGGTCGTTCTTTCTCCGGACGCGACTAAGCCTCCAGCCCTCTGCTCCTGCCCAAAAACTCCTAGTCCTCCCCGGTGGACTGACACAACTAGTTCGCCCGTCCGACGACGACGTCCCATGGACGCGCCGCCGGACGCGGCATAGAAAAATTTCTTAGGGTTTTCGCTGCTCCGACTTTCTTGGAGCTCTCGAGGTTTTGCTAAAAATATATATTTACTATAACATTTAAAATATATTAATTAGTCTTTATAATTTTTTGTGGATTTAGTCCCATTTGAGAATGATTCGGTCACGTTGGAAGGAAAAAGTGTGTCTCAAACTTTTAAAACAAAATTATTGTAGAATCACATTTGTCAATATTTTTTTTTCCGGATATTACATTTATTGATATATATATATATAAGAGGACGTCCGCAACCCAGAAAAAGTGTGGACGTCCGGGATTTCTGCACGATTAAGCTCCGACGGCGGCTCGCCTCTTGCCGGATGGAGGCCAAGGGCATCCCAGACCAGTTTGCAGTGAAGACGAAGGCCAAGAGATCGAGGTCGGAGGTCTGGGCAGTGTGGTCGACTGCAAAATGGTAGTCCGATCAAGGTCGACTGGAAAGTGGTAGCCGACGAGTCCACCCGACTACAAACTGGTTCGGGATGTCCAGAAGGTTCATCCGGCAACCGTAGTGCAGCCATCGCCGCCTTCTCTACACCGGAGGAGGGACGTTCGCACTTTTTTTGGGTTGCGGACGTCCTCTTCAGAACCGGCTTGTATATATATATATATATATAGTGTGTGTGTGTGTGTGTGTGTGTGTGTGTATATATATATATATATATATACAGATCCTTTCCAAAGCGGAGCTCCGCTTTGAAATTAAACGAGTGAAGTTTGAGTTTTGAGTCACTTTTCAGTCTCACATCCACATCTCGACCGTTCAGTTTTTAGGTACTAGTGTATAGATCATCTCTGAAAATTTTCAGCCAAAATGATGATCGTTAAGGCATTGATAATTGCCTTAAAGCTAGTACGGTTCAGGTTGACAGATTCAGTCCGTCCATTGGTTTAAGCGAGTTAGATACCTTAACGATCATGAATTTGGCTGAAAATTTACAAAGATGATCTATACACTAGTACCTAAAAACTGAACGGTAGATATGTGGATATGCGACCGAAAAGTGACCCAAAACTCGAACTTCACACGTTAATTTCAAAACGGAGCTCCGATCTGGATAAGATCTATATATATATATATATATATATATATATATATATATATATATATATATATATATATAGCCATTCTCAGGTGCGGACGTCCGTACCCAAGAAACCCTGTACGGACAATTTGTTAATAAATAAATAAATTTTGGTAAAACAGTTTTAAAGGGTAAACAAATTGCAGTGTCTCCATGTTTCTCGGAGAAAAGCTTAACAATATCATTTTCAAAGAAAAGTCGAACCGTTTGTGTTTTCATGTTCTGTCCGGCGGCACGTCTTCGGGACGTCGTCGTCAGACGGGTAGGTCTCAATTATTAGTCTGCTGGTGAAGGTCTGAGGCGGAATACAGGTTGGAAAACGGACGCTCGTTGTTGGAGCTTTAACGGTTTGCAATCGCAGGGATCAAGAACAGGTCCGCAACCCCCCGAGTTGGGCCAAAACCAGAAAGCCTAATCATAGTCACCTTTGGCCGAGGTCGTGGAAGTCTGGGGGAGGGCGAAGTGCTCAATTGATGCGACATTACAAATCCAGCTGCAATCCGACTGCAATGGCGATCCGGCTATGGTTGTTGGACGTCCTTCATTATTGGAGTGCTTCGATAACATGGCTACAATGTTTGTGTGATTCGGCGGCGTAGAGGATCGATAGTGTTGTGGTCTGATCATTGGTTCCGGCTTCGTTTGAATGGCATGGCAGTTTGTTGGTTGCGGTGCAGCAGTTCCGACCCGGAAAGGTTGACAGTAAAGGGACACATGGGTCTTGGGCCTGTTTCCAGTCATTGGGCCTTTGTTGGTGGGCTTATATTATGTTTTATTTAGTTTTAATGATTTGTATCAAGTTTAGGTTTGTTTTATTTACAATAAATCCCTGCCATCTCTTGGTAAAGTCATGCGGGCTCTGTACTACTAGGTTTCATACTCAGTGCCTTGTATGCCCTAGCAAGGTGGCAAATCATGAATTGGGTGCAACCTCATAGTGGTAAGATGAAACGTTGTGTTGACGGATTTAATTATGCTGGTCAACATATTAGGAAAGGTACTTTTTTGGTTTTATGGCATTAGTTTAACTTTCTGATATGCCATCATTATTGTAAAGCAAATGGAGTAGTCAATATGACACTCTTTGCTACTTGGTGCATGTTTGAATACATTAATTGTAGTAGTGGAGACTCCTGTTATTATTCGGGAGGTTCTCTTGCGGTGTATTGTAATATGGGATTTAGGCCTTATGCCCCCCTCTCCCTTCCTGTATTCATCAGTTTCATCAATCAAGGCCTGAAAGCGGCCGCACCAACCTTTATTTAAAGAAAAATTGCTTTTATTTGTTTTGTTATTAGAAAATCATATGGTAACCCTATTGTTGCATCATGGAGGATAATTGGATCTACAAACATTTTAGTTGTTGAAGCGATTGCCTTAAGAGAAGGATTACATACTGCGGCTCTCCAACGGATGTTTCATATCATTGTGGAAGGTGATTCTAAACTCTTAATGGACTGTATTCAGGGGAATTCGTCAATACCTTGGATCATATGGCTTCTTGTGAGAGATATTAGACTTTTAACTCACCAATTTCAAGCCATAATCTTCAGACATAGCTTTAGAGAAGCTAATTTCCTTGCAGATCATTTAGCGTCCCTAGTTTATAAGTTCCAGAATCCTAAAGTTTGGTTTTATTGTCTACCCCTTTCAGTGTCCCCAGCGTTCCAGTTAGATCAGCTGGGGGAGGGGGAGTTTCTAGAGGTTTTTCTTTTGCCCTGTAAGTCTTTTTTCTCATTAAAAAAAATGGGAAAAGGAGAAAAAAGAAAATTCTGAGTGGGCTCGTTTGCTGAATATTCTGAGGTGCCAGGTCCAAACAAGAAAGTGGGCTGATTGCTGAAATAAGGTGGGAGAAAGAGGGAAGAGTGCGCCACGGGAAAGTGAAAACTGAAAACCACCGCCTTCAAGAAACCCAAATTCTCTTCACAACTTGTAGAACTCGAAAATGACGAGCTGTATGTCTTGCAGGTCATCGATTGTGGCCAATCCGATTCACAACGATGGTTTTGTGTCGTTGACCACGGCTCTAAGTCGTGTTGGGGTTTCTGTTCCTTATGGTTCAAGAACCAGGTCCCTCGGGAATTCAAGGGTTCGCGGCGTGCGAGCTTCAGCTGTGGAATCCTATGAAGGCTCCTCTAGTTTCGCTAATCGCATGGAGAAAGCCTGGTTAATCTCTAAGGTAGTTTATATCTCGTTTCCCTTATCTGTTGTCTGAGATTTTACATGCTTCGATTGTGTAATGTGTAGTTACTAATTGGGTTTTGGTTCAAACATCAATCCAATTGTTAATTTTATTAAGTTCAGTTGAGGCGACTTTGAAAATTTGATGGTAATGTCTCCTGACCAAACGCTGCTTAATTAATATGGTGGAGCGTGGAGTATAACCTTTGTTATGGTCTTGATTTGTTGGATGGTTAGTCTGGCGTATTTAGATGGTCTATTACTGAAGAAGATGCAGGGTTCTTGATGGTGGTCTATATTTATTCATTTATTGGAAGTCATATCTTGCCGGAAAGGAAGTATAGGATTAATTTATTGGAAGATGCAGGGTTCTTGATGGCGTCTTCTAATATCTTCCTTGTTTATTACTTACAGCAACCAAGGCCTGTTGCTTGTTCTTCTTGCAACTCAAATGGGCATATTGATTGCAAATGGTGTGCTGGTACGGGCTTCTTTGTTCTTGGCGATAACATGCTTTGCCAAGTCCCTTCAAAAAGTACTAGCTGTGTTATATGTGCTGGAAAGGTAATCAAATTTTAATATGCCACTATACAATTTATATGTAACATTAATTAAAGCCCCCTATATCTTATGTTCATCCAGGGAGCAATGCGATGCTCAGATTGTAAGGGAACAGGTTTTCGTGCCAAGTGGTTAGGACAGCCTCCTATTTCCAAGTAGCAGCTTTGCTTGATAGAGATCTGATGTCGAAAAGCTTCAAGCATCAAAGCTCAAATAGAAACTGTATTAACATAGAATTCATGTGGTATCATATATCCTGTTTCAATAGGGTTTATGGTCCAGTTGTTGTAATTGAATATTCTTTAAATCACAATAAAAGTTAGATCCTTTATTGTTTAAAGTCTATAGTTAACAAGTCTGTCGCCAGTTTCTGCCTTTCACATATTCGTCTTAAACCTTGAGATGCAGTGGAATTGTGTTTTAAGCGTGCCATGCCTTCTTTCCTTCCGTTGTTTCACCTGCCAGAGTGCTCATAATACTGATGCCGTATCTGGTACTTCATCAACAATGTATTTGATAGGAAAGTGCACAAATCATTCGAGTCAGATTCACACTAGAAACATATGTTTGCAATCAACATGTTTTTGAGGCAATACCAACGAGTCAGATTCACACTTGAAACATAAATTGGCCGTCATATAGCTTGCCACAAGAAAGTAAGCTTTTTCTCCCACTACAACGCAATACCAAAATTAGCAAGGTACAGAAATTGAGAAGTCATCAGTTCCATTACTCTCAGGAGCTTGAGATAATGTGTGTTTCCCAAAGCCTTCGATCATCAAAGTTGCTCAGCATCTTCAGTTGCTTGAAACTATGGTTGAAAATAGTAATGTATTGATATCATGCACATCTGTATCTATGTCATCACCTGCATCAACAACTCTTCGTCAATATATTTACTCTACATAAACCAATTGCTGAATATAGGTTATGGAGGTTATCTGCAGCAGTAATAGAGAGGGTGATACAGAAGTACACAACAGATGAAGGAAATAGGGGAGAAAACTTAAAATTGATCGGCAACTATCAAGCTTCCTACTTTTCCAAAACCCGCCTAATCTAGAATTCACTCGCACATACTTTTTTCTTTGATCCAAATAAACTCACTTAGAAATGTCTACTCAGTGATAATGTTCTGTGATAAAGCTGAGCTAATCTGAACAACAATCTCACTCCACTGGCTAATTTGTTGATAAGATAAGCCTCATTACTTATACCCCTTTCATTATTGATGAATAGTGGTGACTCATAATAGTAGAAGCATCAATTGCCCCAAAACGGTGCTACCGATCATAAGATAATACAATTCAGTGGACTGTAAATCATTACCTGCTTTTGATCTAGCTTGGACCTTCCACTCATCGATGATCTGCAAAAAGGGATCAATATGGTCATAAGATTCTGTTTTAGGCCCCTTTTATGTACATGGAAATCAGCAAAGCTGTAACAAATGAGAAGTTGCTGGGGGAATGTAGCAAGGCTTAATTGTAATTTATCAGAAGAACAAAGCTACCCGCAGTTAAATGGGCATTATTTTACATAAACTTAGCCCTGCCGATAGCTAGGTTTGATATTGGTTGCTTGCTGGCAAATGGTGCAAGTACTTGAGACACCATCTGGAAACTAAACAACCGAGCACCATGCAGTATATGCTAACACTGAGCAAGATTAAAACACATATTACAAAGATACTCCATTTGATTGCCATAAGGATAGAAACCATGTTTTCAACTATCGATACATTGCTGGCTGCATCCAATAATCCCAAGGACCATAAAAAACTTTGGAAATTGCAATGTGATCATGCAAAGTAGTTAGCTTTTTATATATTCTACACCAAATACACTAGTTTAGCAGTGCAAATAACAAAAAGAACACCTGATTGAAGTTGGCAAAAGCAGAATCATCAGAATCAGTATTGGGAGAAATGCCCATGGATGCCTCCATCCGCTGCACTAGATTTCTGTTCCCGACGAGAGAGGTCCTAGCCTTGTCAATCAAATCCTGCAAAACCCAAAACCCTATTCAACAAACAAAAGCCTAACATGCTCATCAGATATAGATATAGATAAACAGAGAGAGTGATACCTGCTTGGCTGTTAGAAGTTGACGGCACTGGTCTTCCAAAGTGGACAAGTCTTGCTGAATTTTCTTAATTCTGGAAACCAGCTTCATCGGGTTTGCATTTTGGGGATAGATTTGCTGAAACTCCTTGTCGAGCCTGTGCTGAACCACTGTCAGATCGTGGTTCGCTTTCGTCAGCAGCCTCACCAACCCCTCCGTCGCTTCATGATGCTCTTGCCCCATTTCCCGATCCCACTCACTGCACGCGGCACACTGCCTTCTTCCATTTTCCACTTTCTTCTTCTATTTTATTTTCAAAAAAATAAAATAAATAAAAACATAAATAAACGGGTGGGCCGGAGAGGCCCGGCCCGGCCCGGCCCATAACAAGTTCTTCTTCAACAAACATAAGGTTACCTCGCGGAGGAGAGAGAGAGAGAGGGGTAGCGATGGGAAGCGAGGACGAGAGGGTTCTGGAGAACTTGCTAGACGTTCAATTGCAAGAGCAAAAAGACTCTCTTGCAACCCTCAACCACGCCTTAGTCTCCGACCCCAACAATCCCGAGCTCCGAGCTGTACGTACTCTCTCTCTCTCTCTCTCTCTCTCTCTCGTTTCAACGCCTCGTTTTGTTCGGTTACCTATGTTTTGTGTTAATTGAATTGGTGTACTTGATCATTTCCTCTAATTCATAGGCTTAGTAGCTCAAATATGATTTCAATTGGGTTGAGACTCTAGTTTCTAAGCTCTTCGTAGTACTTTGCTAAGACTTACTCGTTCGCATTGTCACGTGGCGCTTACATTTGACCAGCTTCAAGAGGAGGTTGTTCAGGCAATTAAAGATGTTGAGGAAGGGCTTCTGCACCTAAAGCGTGCAAGGTTATTACGAGAAGTCGATTCAGCTCTGGATCCTTCTCATCACGCTGATAAGGATGTCAAGGCAGAGACTCTTGATCCAACGGAGGTTCAGCCAGAGCCTCTTGAGGAACCAAGTTACAGTGTTGGATCAAAATGTAGGTTCCGTCACTCTGATGGACGTTGGTACAATGGTCAAGTTATAGGACTGGATGCTTCTAATACCGCAAAAATTGCTTTCCTCAATCCTACTTCTGAAAGTATGCTGGTGCGTACAGTTCACTGATCCTATGTTTATCTTGTGAATTATAATTTTTGTTTCTATATTCTTTTTTAGTGATTGTGAGAGCAATACTATCCATGGGTGAAATCTTTGATTTTATTATATATAATCCATGGTTATACGATTTCTTGTAAAGTTGAACCTGATGATGTGTGTCCTGTTAATAATACTAAATTACTAATGCTATAAATTCACTTCAAATTACTACTTATATAACCCTTTCACTTCAATATGCTGATGCTAGACAATCACTTCCGTATACTAATGCTACACCACCAAAGTGCAGAGTTGCAAGTTCTTTCTACAACAACGATGTCGATTTGGTACTAACTGCCGCTTATCACATGGTATGTTGTACTCTTATCTATTAATCGATAAGTCTGTACTGCAGCTCTAAAGTCTCCTTGCTCCCATTTTTGCATTGCTATTAGCATTCAGAGCAATTTATTGGTTATGACATAGATTGGTTGGCATAGCCACGCTATAGTTTAGGTTGGTGAGCATAGGCAGGCTATATTTTAGGTTCGTGGGCATAACCAGGCTGTATATGTTTCGTTGTATTCCACCTTTACGTTTTAAATTTTTTTGAGCTTATTGTTGGTCATTAACTTTTTGATTAGTATGTTTATTTATTTTTTATTTTTTTGAGCGATAGGAAATATGTGTTTTTCAGCTTGGGACACAATGTTTATGTAGCTTAACTTGATTTCTTTTGGTTATACTTGTATAATGCATGCTTCTGAAAACTGCTGACAATACCTTTGTTTTTCTGAACCAATTCGTTCCAGCAGTTTTGTTCTCACCTATCTTTATTGCATACAGGAGTTGATGTCCCACTCTCCTCCTTGAAGATGTATACGCCAATTATGTGGGAGCAGTCACTAGTAGGGTCAAGTATTTGGGCTGTCTCAGATGGTGAAGAAGGTATTTGGAGGAAAGCTGAACTTGAATCATGGGATGGTTTACTTGAGGTTGGGCGAGTTGTTTTCCAAGATGATGGAAGCTCTGCAAATCTTGGGAAAGAAGCTATAGCATTATCTGAGTTTTCTCAAATGAGTGATGAAGAAGATTCTAGCTCAGAACAATCGGATTACAGTGAGTACGAAGATGAGGCCTCACAGGGTTTAGGATTTCTTGAAAGCACCCGACTACAGAGGGGCATTCAGACAGAAACGGCCATATTTGCTAAGTGGGAGAACCACACCCGTGGTATTGCTTCCAAGATGATGGCCAATATGGGTTACCTTGAAGGGACAGGTCTAGGCGCATCTGGGCAGGGAATTGTAGATCCCATCTCTGTGAAGGTCCTTCCACCAAAACAATCTCTTGATCATGCTGTGGAATCTTGTGAGAAGGAAGAGGGCGAAGGGAATCAGGGAAAGAAGCGTAGCAGAGGTGGTAAAAGGAAACGTGACAAGAAGTTTGCAGCATTGACAAGAGCAGCGAAAGAAGTGGAGTCAACACCTGATATGTTTAGTTTTATTAATAGCCAACTTGCTATGCACGGTGAAGCTTTAAATGGTGGATCAGCAAAGAAGCAGCAGAACAAAGGGTCAGGGGAGGGGAAGAAAGTTGATAGGCGGGATTTGGTGGCTTATGAGGATGAAGTGAAGGAGTTGAAGATGCGAGTTCGAAAGCTAGAAGAAATGGTGAGTAGAAACAAAAAAGAAAAGGTGGTTTATGAGGCTGCAATGAGAAAATTGATTGAAACTCGCAGGGTCTTGGCAGAGCGGGAGACAGCTCAGGCTTCTGCATCAAATGCGGTTGTCAGTAGAGAAAAAGAGAAGAGATGGCTTAAGTTTTAGGATCAACATTATTATCTATATATCATTTGTAATCATAGGCATACAACCATCCTAACTCTGTGGAACTATGAAGGTTTTCTAGGTCAAGATTTGGTTGTGATCACATAAATTGACCTTTGTATGTTGTGTCTTAAGCAAGGGTTCAAATTTATTGGAAACAACCGAAAATTTTTGTCAAAATTTTCGTAATTTGATTAGATTTCCTTTAAAGCTAGTAATACATATATCAAACTTTCAATCAACACTCTAAATTTCTGTCAAAATTTTCCATCAAAATTGAGAGAGCAACATACAGGTCATGGGTCATGGTATATGTAGTGGTCCGGGTTAATGTCATTGATCCACATAACTTACACTTGGTCCTGATAAGTTCTCTTAATTTTTTTTTTCACCTCCTTGCAAGGTCCCAGCCAATTTCGAATGATATGATTGGCCCGGCCCATCACATGACAATGTCACGTGATACTCCGGAACCACAGAATAATTAATCGTAACACCACATTCGAATAACATCAGGAATTAGAGTTGTGTTTAAACAAGGAATTAAAATAAATGAGGGGTAATGCTCATACACCCTTAAAATACCAAAATACTTCCCATACACCCCACAAATTTATCTTTATCCCCTTTCACACAAAACCTTTTCCTTTTTCTTCCTTTCTACCCAAATCAGTTAGTAGAGTACCATTAGTAACCTTTTTACCTTTCACCATCTTTTATCATTTTAACTTGTTTCACTTTGAACAATATTTTTATTTTATTTTTCTGATGGAGCGAGGTGGGCCCATATTTTGAAGTTATCTGTTTAGATATCAATTACAGGTAAAGACTCATTCTATATATCCAAAGGTAAACAATTAATTTTTACCATTCATAGTTTCAATCCTATCCAAAATTAGTGACTTACTTGCTATTTTCAGCAGAACTAGCTTCTTTACATAAGAAAAAAAAAGTTGAGAAAATTAAAAGATTTTAGATCAAGGGTCAGAAGAGAAACTCCAGGTTACTGGGATATTATCTTCGTAGTCCAGAAAAGAATCTATAAAGTTGAGAAAAATATTAAAGAAATTAAAGAAACTCTTGAAGAGAAACAAAAACATCTTGATTATCTGAGTATCGGTGAGATCGGCAAAAAACTGGTATCAACGCTTGCTTAAAAGCTAAAAAAAAAAATCCCCAATGGGGACAATGTCTGAATTAATTATAGATAAGTTGGAACTCTATATTAAAATTTCCTGATGAGAAACATCAAAATCTGATAAAAGAATTATCTAGATGTCAAGATCATCTAAAAAAATTACTAGATATAATCTTCCAATTAGAAAAATTGGAAAATAAACTAGATTATATAAAAGATCTTCCTAAAAGGGAAGAAGAAAAGCTTACAAGTGTTAATAGAAAAATCAGCGAACATAAAAAAATATTGGATTCTATGAAACAATTACTGAAGAATAAGAAAAGTCTTCCAGTAAAATCCAAGAAATCTAATGGATTCAAAACATTAGAGAAACCTATAAAATATCTTGTTCCAAATATAATTTTTCCAGAACTAATAACAAGTCTGACTAGCATCAAGTATGAAAAACCAAAACACTTGGTAGCAAGAGATGCTAAAATGATGAGCATCTTTGGGAAAAAGAAAGGAGTACAGCTCCTAAACGCAGAAGAATTCGAATACAATGAAATAGAACAGGAGGTAAAAAAACTCTTCAGTTCCGAAACTAGATTTTAAACAAATCTATAAAAGAGAAAAATTTGAATTGATGTATAGCCATCATTTCAAATTATTGAAATTTACAGCTCCATCTACAACAAGAGAAACAAATCTCTTAATGATCACTCCTCAAGAAGTTGCTAGAGCAAAAGCAAAAAATTATCAATTTATGCATATTGAAGCAATCCAAGTTGGCATAAAACTTCTTACCCGAGAAGGCATAAACTGTTCAGTCCTATGTGCCTTACAAGACAATAGACTAACAGATTTTCAAGCTAGTCTATTGGGAACACTTAAAGCATCTTTATGCAATCAAGTGGCATATTTCAACTGTTTCCAAAACTTCTGAACAAGGCTTAAAAGATGTTGCTCACTGTCTAAGACTGAGAGTCAAGACAGATGACATAACAATGAAAGAAAATATGCAAGAACTTGCAACAATATACAGAATATACTATAAACTGATGAGTACCACAGTAGAACCCAAGACAAGGATATCAAATATCCCAGGTCTTACTACTGGGTTTCTCACCAGCCAAATGAACCATTCACAACAAATACACAAGGTTACTTGGAATAAAGTAACTTTTTCTATTGAATGGAAATTATCTAGTCCAAAGAAACCACCAGAAAGTGCTAAAGCAGCAATCTGTGAAAGCAAAAAGACTAGAGATATCAGTCTAAAGTTTGACGATCACAGAAAAAGTGATGTATGTCCTGAAAATATCAAAATAAACAAAAATTTCAGAAGATGCAATAGCACTAGAGAAGCAAGTACCAGTGGTACTAAATTTATTATAGAAGAACCAACAGATCTTATTACTAAAGAAGAACTATAAGCTGATCTAAATAGACCAGTAAATGTGCTTAGAGCAGAAAAAACTATATGAACTTTATAATGAAGCAGAATCTTGCAAAGATACAACAAGATTGGAGCAACTAATAGAAGAAATAAAAAATTTCAAAGTAGGAAAGGTAAGAAAAGTTCATCCCTATCAAGATATAGAAATGGAAGAAGGAGAAAACTCCAATTCTAAAACTTTCATCACTAGAGAGAAGGAAAAACTAAAACTCCCTATACAGAAAGCACCTACATGCAGAGAAGGAGAAATAAACTCTCAAAAATTCTTCCCAGATGATAATCTGCCTAGAGTGCCAATTACAAATTACGGTATATGGCTGAATCTAGACAATCCTCTAGATAAAGGAAAAGCTATTGACCAATGGATAGATAGCCTCATGATGGCTTTTGCTCTCACCCTTGAAAAATTTGAAGCATCAGATCTTCAGGTGTAATGAAACTACTCTCACTAGAGTACCCAAGAAATACTACTTCTCGTTCAAAGAAACTGAAAGAGGAAAAGACTGGTTAGAACATATCAAAAACTCAAAATCACCATATGATTTTGCAGTACCCCTGTATGATCAATTTTGTGGAGATCTCTCAAACATAAGTGAAAAGGCCAAAGAATCAGCCAAATCAAACATTTATGCTCTCAAGATCTGCGACATGCGATATTTTGAAGAGTATCGAAACGAATTTCAAGAATATTATTGTACAATAAGTGAACTAGAAAACACTGATCTAGTAAACCTGTTACACAGAAAACTTCCTGAACCATGGAGAACAGCTATGAGAGAAAGTATAGCTGAAAAACTAATTGAAAGATTTTCAGTAGGAGGAATTGCTGATAGAATCAGACAATTACTAAAAGAACAATGCAAAACAAATATAAGAGCCAAAATGGCCAAGAAGCAACTCAAAGGAGTTGAAAACTTCTGTTATGGAATTCTAGATATGCCTACCAACTGGGGATGCCATGAATCTAAGTTTTGCAAGAAAAGAAAAGAAAAATATTATTCAAAACGGTTCAAAAAGAATGAAAACAAAAAGAATTAGAAGTTTAAGAAAAGCTCCAATTTCAAGAAATATAATGGAAATCCAAAAAACAAACTCTTCAAAAAAAAGAATCATCAAAGCAACCATCAGAATAAACCAGAAAATAAAGCATGCAGATGCTGGTTATGTAAAGCTGAAAAACATTATGCCATTGAATGTCCAGAAAAGAATAAAAGATCTACAAAAGCTCTATTTGAAGATTATGAGCTTATAGTAGAAACAACAAATATAAAAGGCTAGCTTATTCTGATGAAGAAGATGATGACAGGTCAGTTTATTCTGCCTGGTTATGAGCTATAACGATCAAAAGTCATCTCTACTAGTAGATACAGCAACTACATAGAGATTGGATTAAAATTCCCTGATCGCAGAAAATATCATCTACATGCAGATAATGGGTCAGGATTCACAGTTGCAAAAAAATTTGTAATTCCAGAAGAACTCTGGAAAGAAGTTAATAAAAGAATAGCTACTGGTGTTCAGTTTGATGGAAACCAGTTTACCATGAGAAATGTAGCTAGAGATGTTCACATCACCATCGGTGGAGGAATATTTCTCATTAACACCCTTTAGCAAGTAGAAGGCCAAGGAGCATATTTCTTGTTGGGAAATGATTTCCATCTCCAACAAAGATTTGTTCAAGATGAAGAAGCTATGGGCTTAAAAAAAAGAGATAGAATATTTTGGGCAGACAGGCTTACCCAAGCAAAAAGTATAATAGGACCAAACTTTGTTACTTGATATCAGAAGTCGCAACAAAATAGCGGTGACTATAAGCCCAGATTTGAACCTTTGTCACAATATAAACAACAAAAAGAACTGCTTATTGAAGAATCTTCTGATGAAGAAGAAGAAACTAGTGACGATGAAGAAGCTAGTTTTATAGATGAACATAACCTCAAGCACTTTCAAAAATAAGCTTGAATCCCAGAAAATCCCTACGCTTGAAAAAATCAAGAAAATGCTTGAACAAAATATATATGTCAACCCTCATAAATTTTGGAAAAAATACCCAGTGATCTGTGAATTAAGATTACATGATGTAAGTACAAAAGTTTGTACATTGTATGTGTTGGCATTCCCATACAAAAGCAAGTGAAATATCTTATCTCATTTCATCCTTAGAAGCTGGAAAACGAAGCCTACAAAGTTCATCAAAATTGGTCTCGGAGAATTTCAGGTAATTGCGTCTCATGTATAAGCATGGGATTGCAACATGTGTTGCAATCCCCAAGTCAGCCCGAGTCAGTCCCAGTCAACCCTATGTTTTAAGGAGTTTGTTTTTGGAAAGTATCTTTTGGTTTTCAAATATTATTGTTTTAAAGATATTTTCTAACTGGTGAAATCGTGCCATTGAAGTCCTAGTCATTTTAGGATTTGTTTATTTAAATTGGAAAATCTTTTATTAAGAAGTCTTTTCCTATTAGGAGTCCAATTAGGGTAAATCTTTGTGATTGAGTATTTGGTTTTTGTCCTCCATATATTCAGAAACGTGAGGTTATTTGGGAACTGCTTTTGAGACTCAAGAATCATTGTTCTTCTTGTGTTGCTTAATTAGAAAGAATTGCATAGGAGTCTTAAGACACTTGTTCCATATAGAAGTGTCTCATTAATCATTCATATACATGCATTGATTCTCTCAAGATCAGTAGAGAAGATTGGTGTTGCAAGTGGAGCGATATTTGCAGATCGTTCAAGTGAAGAAGAAGATCAAGATTCAAGACAAGCACCTCTCTAGTGAGTCTAGAGATTGTAGCCGCGTAGAGAGCTATATGTATTTGTAAAGAACCATATCCTTCATCAATAAGTTGATTGATTTTATTTGGGTTCTTAAGAGTAAGAGCCCCGCAGTGTTTTTAATCTCAAAATTGAGGTTTTCACTGAGTAACCAAAATTGTGTTTTCTGTGTGAATTTTTTGATTTCTGCCCAGTAAGGATTGCAATGTGTCTATCAATCCTCGCTTTTCATAAAACACGTTTTGTTCTTGTATTTTTCACATGATATGAATGCTATTTGTCATGTTAAAGCCATTCCTCAGTACAAAGAGGAAGATAAAAAAGAATTCATAAAAGATATAGAAGATCTCCTAAAAAGAGATTAATTAGACCATCTACTAGTCCTCATCATGCTCCAGCATTCTACGTGAGAAACCATGCAGAAAATGTTAGAGGAAAGGCAAGAATGATGATTGACTATAGAGACGTCAATAATAAAACCGTTAAAGACAGTTACCAAATAGCTCAAGCAGGAGACTTGATCAATCAGCTCAAAAGAGCTAAAGTATTTTCCAAAATTGATGCAAAGTCAGGTTTTTGGCAAGTCAAGATGCATCTAGATAGTGTTCCTCTCATTGCATTTGGAACACCACAAGGTCATTACGAATGGTTAGCAATGCCTTTTGGCCTAAAACAATCCCCTTCAATCTTTCAAAGAAAGATGGATAACATCTTCAAACATATTGCTGAATTCTGTGTCGTCTATACCGATGACATCCTTGTCTTCTCAAACAAAGAAAAACACATGAAACACCTTTATGAGATTGTTAAATTAATAATTCAGCATGGAATCATCTTAAGAGAAAAGAAAGTCTTTTTTATCCTTGATGAAGTTGATTTTCTTAGTATAAACATCAAGAATGGAGTAACAAAACTTCAACTGCATATCCTTCAAAAAATCTGGAAATTTCCAGATAAAATTCCTGATGCTAAAAGTCTAGAAAGATTCTTAGGAGTTATTAACTATGGGAGATATTTGATTCCCAAAATCTCAGGATTAACAGCAATGTTATCTCCCAAGACAAGTTCTAAAAGAAAATGGAACTTCACAGAAGATGATGAAAAAATTGTGAAGCAGGTAAAAGCCCTATGCAAAAATCTCCCTCCTCTCCAACAACCAAAATAAAATGATGAAATCATACTTCAAACTGATGCTAGTGATAATTACTGGTTCGGTGTTGTTCTGGCAAAAACGCCTGGAACTAACATTGAAAAGATTTGTAAATTTTTTAGTGGCAAGTTCAGCCCTGCAGAACAAAATTATCCCACAGGAGAAAAAGAAATCTTAGCAGTCAAGAAAACAATTTTGAACTTTCCAGCTTTTTTAGGAAAACCTTTTACTGTACGCACCGATTGTGCTAGAGTAAAAAAATGTAAAAATTTTAAACTTGATAAAGCTGTTGATAGAGGAAGATTAGCAAACTGGAATTATTTCTTAACCAATATGATTATAATGTTGAATTAATTGCAGGAAACAATAACTATCTTCCTAACGCCCTAACAAAAGAAATGACAATGTTCAACAGAAGAGAAAGTGGTGAAGGTCGCAACCCCAAAAACCAGAGACCAGGAAAAGAGCCCGAAAATACTGAAGAATCCAAAGAAAAAAATCCTGAAAAGTTTCTTGCCAAGTCCAAAAGGTCTAGCCACAACTGATCAATCCCAGGGTAATGGATTGGCTAGCCCGTTTCGAACGGCAGATGGTAAAGGCTTATCAAGACCGTTTAAGGCTGTTGCTTTGCCAAAAAGGAAAATCATTCCATCTGGAATTACAAATGTTTTTAATTACCAATTAAAGACTTTTGAAGAACCTATGTTCAGAACTCATAAAAGGTTAGCCTATCATCAGAAGGCCATACTGGATAACATTTTGTTTGCTTTTCAGGAAATAAATAGCGGACTCATGTTCCCAGCTTTGTTTGCCTTAGCTGAAGAACTTCATGAAAACGCTAGACCATTATTCGAAGAATTTCATGAAAATACTACACAACAGAGTGTTGTCCAAAATGAAAAGATTCAATATCTTGAAGGTCCTGAAAGTGCTAGAGTTCCTGTTTTGGCACTAAAACAATCAGAATGATTAGACTTTCATAATCTTATTGGAAGTCGCAACTCATGTCTTCCTCAAACCCTATTTATTGTCCCTGGACCTTATGTTGGAAGATATGTAGTTAAAGTTCAGAGTGAACATCCTCAAGAACACAAGATCTGGCTTGTTGAAAATGGTTTTGTCCATAATCTCTAGACAAAAACAAATGATGATCTCAAAGGACTGCCAACCATCATAGTCAACACAGTCAAGAATGTTAGCAAGAA
Organism: Rosa rugosa; assembly: GCF_958449725.1. Taxonomy (NCBI): domain Eukaryota; kingdom Viridiplantae; phylum Streptophyta; class Magnoliopsida; order Rosales; family Rosaceae; genus Rosa; species Rosa rugosa. Next base: position 50,726,505 of record NC_084822.1, on the reverse strand, counting down.
TGACTGCATTATTAGATTGAAGTTTAGATCTACTCCACCAGAGTGGATCCAAAAGAAAAGTGGTGAAGTTGACTACATTTCTCCATACCATTATGTGAGAATTACTCAAGTAAAATATATGCAGCCTGCATGCGAAGGATATAATGACCAACCAAATTCTAGCATTCCCTAGATGAAGGCTATTTCTCTAGAATACATCAAAAAGATCATCGAAGAAGATACCGAAAATACATTCCTGGCAGCAGGAGAGATGATCATAATAACTACTTATGATCATCCTGAGGTTATTAGCAGAGACATTTTCCTATCGCTCAAGAAAAAGGAAATCGATTTCACCTTAGCCTGTTTTCAGTGAGTCGAAAAAATTGAAAATGACAACCACTAAAAAATGTATGAAGATACAGATGTAGAAGATAACAAAACCACAGCAAGAATGGAAAACAACTCTTTCGTCCTAGGCTATAATTCAGAAACAGATGAGAACATGTGAAGAAACAGGTGTAAAAGACATTTGCTTTTAGACTTTTCATAAAGTAACATTTGCTTTTCAAAAGAAGAATATGCTTTTCAAAAGGAATAAGGTAAAAAACACTTCACCAAAGGAGAATCTGCTTTTCGTCGACTGACTTCAATCATGTGGAGCACTCACAGAAGCAGAAAATAATTGAATTTCCTGTATATTTTTATGTTTTGAATTCTGGTTTGAGTTCTGCTCCGTATATGTGGAGCTTTAGAGTCAGTTTGTAAGGCATCAGAAAAACTTGAGATAAAAGCTCTCTCTTCTCTCAAGAAAAGTAAGATAGCCAGAATGCTTGTAGTATAGCTAAAGTAGCAGTGTGCCTTCCTTCTTGGAAGAAATCGTGTGGAGTGGTGTGCTTTCATTTTAAGTAAGTATTTGTAATTGTACTCATGGATAGCTAAACAGCTTTTTAGCTGTTTACCTAAGAACGAGGCTCTGAGTCGGATCTGAGTTCTTAGCTTGTAATTATGTTTAAATAAAGGGTTCTTGACCCAAAGCACCAAAATAAAAGAAAATTATCCCACTTACCCCAGCAAGAGATTTTTATTCCCACCTACATAATTTAATGAGAAAAGACCATTTTGCCCTAAGCTTAATTATCAAACTACAACATTAGCACTCTCTTTCCACTCAACTCCCTCTCTCACACCAGATTCTCTCTCTCTCTCTCTCTCTCTCTCCTCTCTCTCTGTTGTCGAGATATCAACGTCGGAGCTCCGGCAAAACCACAATGGTATCATTACAAACCGAAAAGACGCCATGGCAGACTTTATGAGCTTGCCGGCGCCGTTGAAGAAGAAGACGACGGTCGAAGATGTTGTTTGAGACGAAGGTGTGGCTGGTCTTCGCCGTGGCGGTGATCGTCTCTCTGCGAATCTCTTTCTGTTCCTCCGACGAACCACGCCGTCCGATTCAGACCGGATGATTTGCAGAACGGCGGCATGGCTCTGTCGACGACACCGAGCGCCCTACAGTCTTCCTCTTCCTCGGTCTCGATCTCGACCAGATCGACGTTATCGGCGGCGACGATAAGCACCTGGCCATAGAGAAACTGGCAGAGCTTGGCGTCGTATCTTCTTCCCGGCCTTAGAGAGCTTGGCCATTGGCTTCCGGTTCCGATTCCGAAGAGAGAGATGGATAAGAGCTTTTCGGCCTCTCTCCACCGCTATACCTGCAGCGACTCCGACCGGGTCCTTGATTGGGTCGGGTCTGTTGGTGCTTGACCCAAATCAGTTTTTTTTTTTGTAAGCTCTTCGTTTTTTTTTATTTAATCAAATTTTTATCTGTCTAATTTTAGAAAGATTAGTTTTCATTCTGAAAACAAAAGTTCTATTGAGGGGCAATAGACGACTATTGGGGGCAATAGACGACTATTGGGGGGCAATACATAGCTGATAGTCGTCTATTGGGGGGCAATACATGGTTGATAGTCGTCTATTGGGGGGCAATAGACGTCTATTGGGGGCAAAAAAACATTTCCAGTGAGATTTTCAGCAAATTCCGGTGGGCGGCGGCCGGTGACAGGATTCCGGTGACCGGTGACCGGATTCCGGCGAAAGTTGGCCGGATTCTGGCGACCGGTGACCGGATTCCGGCGGCCAGTGATGGGCTTTAATCAAGATCCGACGGTTCTAGGCATATGGGCTTTAATACGGAGAGATTCTAGGCATATGGGAAAAACCCGAATAAAAAAAACCCGAAGTCAGTCCTTGCTTTATTCCGGAAATAAAGGGGAGCTTTAATCAAGATCCGACGGTTCATAGCCCGCTCAGGCGTCAACTAGACGTAATGTTGTCTCCACGAAGCAGCGCCAACTCTTTAACTTTAAAACCCCAGTCTCTACTCTCTCGTATTCAAAAAAAGAAAAAGAAAAAGAAAAAGAAAACCCAGTCTCTCTTCTTCTACTTGCATCAAACTCTCTCAAAAAAGTGAAAAACAATTAAGCATCAATGGGCGAGGCAGGGGACTCTTTTCCTACGAAGCCGATGACTAGTTCAGTGACGATCGGCTCGTCGCTGATTCCGATAATCAACAAGCTGCAGGACATTCTGGCTCCCGTAGCCTCAGGCAGCGAATTGTCCAAGATTTCGCTGCCGCAAGTTGCCGTCGTGGGAAGCCAAAGCAGCGGAAAATCCAGCGTCCTTGAGGCCCTCGTCGGCCGTGACTTCCTCCCTCGCGGCTGCGATATTTGCACTCGTAGACCCCTCGTCTTGATGCTCGAGAATCGCCCGCCCAATTCCGCCCAAGATGCCGCTCAAACTGAGTGGGGCGAGTTCCGGCATTTGCCTGGAAAGCGCTTCTACGACTTCACCAGCATTCGCCGAGAGATTCAGGTTACCCTGCACACTTTTTACTTTTTACAGTTTAGGATACTACGAATATGAACTTTCAAAATTATTTGTTACTTCAGTTTTTGCTTACTGCAGGCTGAGACTGAAAGAGAAGCAGGACTGAACAGAGGGGTTTCGGGTAAACAAATTCGGCTTAAGATTACCTCTCCGAATGTCCTTAACATGACTCTTGTAGATTTGCCTGGCATCACTAAGGTTCCGGTGGGAGATCAACCTAGTGACATAGAATCAAGGATCAGGAAGATGATAATGGGACATATTAGGCAAGAAAATTGCATTATATTGGCAGTTACTCCTGCCAACGCTGATTTAGCCACCTCTGATGCACTGCAACTCGCTAGAGAAGCTGACCCTACTGGTATCCTAATTATTGCTCTTAATTTAGCTTTACATGCATACATTGTGTTCCAGAGTGTTCATTTGTTCCCTGAATCCATACATTGTTCTCTATCACTGACGCAAATGCATTAACAGGTTTTCGTACCATTGGTGTCATCACCAAGGTTTGTCTTTCTCCTCTTTGATTCCTGGTTTTGTGCTTTGGTAAAAGTCTAATAAGGCACTGTTGTTCTGTCTGTAGCTGGATATAATGGACAGGGGCACCGATGCCAGCAACTTTTTGCTCGGGAAAGTTGTTCCCCTTAAGCTTGGTTATGTTGGTGTTGTCAACCGTTGTCAGGAGGTACAAATTATTCAAATAGCTAATCTGTCTACCACTTTTTTTATTTGCTACATTGCTGCCAAATTTATTCCCCATGACTAAGAGTCTGAGAGTATATATGGTGATATTAATTGGCAACTTTATAGGCTATTTTTCAAAGATTTGAGGAACTGGTATCATGGTATGACCTTTTAATTGGTTGTAAGTGTGAATTCTTATTCAAGAGCTACTTGGATAATGTATGCTGCAATGTGGATTAGATTGGAAGTTCACATTAATGCCTAATCTGGCTCTATATAGGCTAATCATTTGCCTGCAATTATCAATTTGCAATTAAAACTAGCTCATCTCTTCAGATATTTTCATATAACCAACCATCCCCGGTTCTTGTATATCGTTTTTCCATCATTGATTTCTCTAGGGGTTCACATGTGGTAGCCGGCAATCTTCACCTTTCATATAGGCTAGTTATTCATATAGCATAGCATTTGCGGGACGTACTGTACATCGACTGCTCTAGTCTTGACTCATACTAAATACACCTTAGATCTGCTTACTCGCACTCATAGTCCATTTGAGGGTTAGTTGTGATAAAATGAAGCCACTAAATCATTCTGCATAAACATTTGGGGTTGGATTGTTGGTTTAGTTGACACCATTTCTTTTAACATTCTCTGTTCTTGACTTTAAAATTTAAAGTATTGTGTGAATGCTGGACTATCTTTATTTGGGAATCTTTGGATTTGAATATGGGGGTAATACTCTTAAGTCTAAACAACTGACATTACAAGCCACTGTAGTATACTGCCTAGTAGAATTTTGTCCATATGTTCGCTGAAGAAAAAGGAAGAAAAATATAGTATATTACGCATTATCTAATGTATATATTGAGTGCTTGCTCTCTTTATGAAGTCCACGCTGGAATTAGGGTCGGAGTTTAATACTCACCTAGCATTTTTCTCTTATCTTTGTCACAGGACATTAATAAAAACCTTAGCATTGCTGCAGCACTTGCTTATGAGGATAAATTCTTCCGCAATAATCCAGTAATTTTCACTTTTTCTTTTTTATTTTGTTGACTATTGAAAAAAATAATGGTAATGCTGTATTGGTACTTAGCATAATTTTTCATGTGCCATACATGTTAAAGGTATATTGCAGTCTCTGTGATAGTTGCGGCATTCCCCAGTTAGCAAGGAAACTGAATCAGGTTGGTATGCATCCTATGATTGTTTGGTGCTTATGCCTCTTCTTGCGCATGGTATTGTTTCTTGCTTCACTTATTGTCATTGTTGTCACGGTTGATTTTCTGTTTTAGATTCTGGAGCACCATATCAGGATTGTTCTCCCTGGTTTGAAGGCTGAGTTGAATTCTCAGATGAATGCTATCTATAAGGAACTACAAACATATGGAAAAGTTATGGAATCCAAAGTAAGTTTCAGTAACTTACATTTTTAAGTTCTCTGGTGCTTTTACTGCATGTGGACAGTTAGGGTTGCCATGTTGTATTTACCTTCAATTACTTATATTCAGCTGGGGTCATTGTTTTTCCTTGATAATTGATATACCTTAAGAACATGATTCATTGGTTCTAGTCTTGGAAATAGGGGTATTATTGCATTCCTTTTATCCTCTATAGGACCCATAACCTTTTACATTCTCTTTTTAGTTGTCAAACATCATCATTTAAGATTGAGCTAAAATATGATGATGTGGTTATGAGTCTGTGTAAGCAATTTGTTGTTAACTTACTGCTACTACTGATCTTCTATGTAGAGAAATGTAGAGAACATGCATTCACGATCAAAATGTTTTACTATGCTCATTCTTTTTCTGTTTTGACATAGATAGTATTTTGACTTTATAGTTTGCTCTAAGTACTTTGTCCCTTTTCCTGAACAGACAGATCTGGGAGCAACTTTGTTGAACATTTTGTCAAAATACTGTGAAGGTGAGATTTCAATTTCCTGGCAGAGTTCATATACTTTTATTTCAATTTCCTGGAAGTGGACACTTTATTCCAGCAAATGATCATCTAAAGAGGATCAAACAAGAGCAAGACACTTGGAGAGGATTAAATTTGAAAGTTAGAGGTGCTATTGTGACTGTGAGATGAGAATGATGTGTGTGTGTGAGACTGCAGCCATGTGCTAAAACTTAATTTTTATGTAAAGTCTTCTAGTATTCTTTCATCTCTTGTAATTTTATGAGCCAGATATTTGTATTTTTTTGTTTTACACTTCTTGGTATTTAGTTTCATGCTACTTGCTTATGCTGTTTGAGCCCTAGCTTTTTGATGTTACTCTTCTTGGTGATAGTAATGTTCCTGTTTCCCTTTCACTAATTGACAGCTTTTACTGCCATGTTGGATGGAAAAAATCCGGAGATGTTAACTAAAGAATTGTCAGGAGGAGCCAGGATCCAGTACATTTTCCAGTCAATTTTTGTAAAGAGATTGCAGGTACTATGTTTTCTTATACATTTATATTTTTTTTATCAATGTTTGTTATGTGTAGAAATATGAACATTGTCTGTTTACTACATACTTAAACGAAAAGGCCTGTGTCCTACTAAAAATAATAATCCGGTACTACTATGTTCTCCATCTGCTTGATGTGAGCATGCTTTGAAATTTATTTCTTGTTCAAGGGCCTCTTACTGTACAAATTTAATATTACAAAGATGCTATCATTTGATTGCCTACAAACTATCCATAATTGTAGGAAGTAGATCCCTGTGACGATGTAACTGATGATGATATTCGAACTGCCATTCAAAATGCATCTGGTGCAAGAGATGGATTATTTGTGCCTGAGGTGAGTTAGGTGACTATATTGATGATGCCATATGGTATCCTACATTCCATTCCCTTGTTTAAAAGTTTTAAACCAGTGGCGAGGTTGCATGCGGTGGGTGATAAGCATTATGTTTGATTGTTTTCAGGTCCCATTTGAAGTTTTAGTTAAAAGACAGATTGCACGCTTGCTAGACCCAAGCCTTCAGTGTCTTCGTTTTGTTTATGAGGAACTGGTTAAGGTGAGTTATAGATACATGTCTATGTGGCACTTTTAGACATGAATCAAGAAATGTTGATAACTGAAATTTTCTGTGTAGATTAGCCACACTTGTGAGGTTACTGAGTTGCAAAGGTTTCCAGTATTGAGAATGCGTTTGGATGAAGTCATGGTAAACTTTTTGCGTGATGGTGCACAGCCTGCTGAGAGAATGATAGAAAATCTTATTGAGATGGAGGTATCTCTCTGTCAACCTTATAAACACTGTTATATGGGTATTCTTTGATCTATCGATCTTGTCATGAGAAGAAAAATTGTGCTTTAGTTAGGACTGCTTTATGTTTCCTATCAAATGATTGCTCAACAAGCATTTGCTCTGATGCTGATTTGGACCTATGCTGACTGATCTACTTTCTTTCATACAGGCAGATTATATAAACACTTCGCACCCAAATTTTTTAGGTGGGAACAGAGCTGCTGAGATTGCTATGCATGAGTTGAAATCACCACAGGTAGATGCTACAGCGCTAGTGCAAAAGACATTTTATACTTATCAAGCAGCTATATTTTGAACATGATGGGTGAATCCTGTCAATTGTTATCTTTTTTTTTTTTTTGATTAATTTTCTCTAACTCAGACTATGCTATTAGTTTTATCGAAGTAAGTCGATCTGATTTTGGAAATTAGATATGATCTGATCTGATATCTTAGAGAAGGAAATGTATACTCTGTTTTATCATCTGTTGAGTGTGTTTATCATCTTAAGGTTTATTCTGAGCCTCTTGGACTTCATATCAATAGATTCTGAATAGTTATATCCTGTATTCTATTGCTTTCTTTGCATTTTATTCTGGAATGAGCAAGATCTCATAATATATGGGTGTACCATTATACTTTAGATATCTCTGGGCGTAACGGATGCTGAAGCCCAAACTTCTCGAGTGGCTTCGGCAAAGAATGGACAATTACCAAATCAGGTATGTAAATTGTTCAGTTGGTTAAAAGTTTTGTAGGAAGGAAATTGGGTTGTTTGAAGTTTGATCACAGAGAAAACAATAGACTTAAAAATATAGGGAACAAAAAAAAGCAATAGTCTATAGGACAGAAGACTTCACCCATACAATTGGAGGTGCTTCCTACTGGTGTGGGTCCATACCATCTAAGAACTTCTCCTGTCCCATAAGCATGAGCTAGTAAACTGTTAAGGTAGAAGCCTGGGCCAGAAAAGTAGTGCTAAAATGAATAAGTACAAAAATGAAAATCCACTCTGTTCTAGTTCTTTTTCTTCTCTTGTTTTGTGCAAAAGAATTTCAGATTTGGACTCTTCCATGGCTATGGCTCTTTATTTTCCTTTTAAACCATCTTTGTCCCAATCTGAAATATTTTCATGAATCCAATTGAATGGGGGTATGTGAACTAGTATTTGGATGGCCTCACTGCTTTGAGCTTATCATTTTTCTTTGAAGGATGCCTTACAGGGAAGTCGTTCACAGCTGAATAACAATAAACCTGTATCTGGTAAGTCATGTTTCCATTATTGCAAAGCATACCTCTGTTAATAAGTTGCCTTATTTCATTAACATTGTTTCTTTTGCATAGATATAGGATGATGGTACAGCCATCTGTCGTCTTGTCTGCTATTTCTAAAATCAATAAAAATCTTATATCTAATTTAGGAGGTTCCACAAGGACTTGGAGTCTTCCATCATTATTTGGGAATCGGACATCATCTGATGGCTCCCTGGATAGCAGATCTTTTGGTGAACAATCATTATTTGGGAATCGGACATCATCTGATGGCTCCCTGGATAGCAGATCTTTTGGTGAACAAAACCCTTCACAATCGATGCCCTCTGTAATCCAATTGAGAGAGGTAATAGTGTGGTTTACTGTGGTTTATTTCTTCTTTTTAAGTTATTCTTCATGTTAACTATTTCTTTATTTTAAGATTTAAATGCTTCCATTTTTCTCTCTGTTCTTGCTGATTTCAGCCCCCATCCATCTTAAGGCCAATTGAAGTGACAGAGCATAAAGCAGTGGAAATTGTCATAACCAAATTACTCTTGCGGTCATATTATGACATTGTCAGAAAAAACATTCAAGATCTTGTTCCAAAAGCAATTATGCACTTTCTGGTACACCTATATTCTTACATTTGTTGATATCTCCGTACTATTTCAAGCATTCTTGATTATTTTTCTTTTTTCCTTTTGACTCTTTTAAAAGTTGATTGACATGCACCATTTTTAATATGCTTTAGGTCAATCTTACAAAACGGACCCTTCATCGAACCTTCATTCAAAAGTTCTACAGGTATGTTTATTACTACTTGGTTGTTTTGTTTTATGGGCCCTTGTTCATCTCTCTTTTAAGCTGGTCATTGTTTTCTTTTAACCGGTCATCCTCATTGTTACATAATTTATTCATTTCTTGATTGAGCTTCAAATAATCCATGTCCAAGTGCATCCTTGCTTTCTATTTTGTGATGCTCGAAGACACTGCAGTTGTACACCTAATAGCAAACATGTATCGTAGTGCGGATATATCATGCCCTACCTGTATTTAAAAAGAGATGCATTACTTGTTACCAGGAAAATTAAGAGGAGAGATGGCTCTCTGATATACATATTAACACACACACACACACATATAGATGGCCTCATAGTGCGTGCGCACGTCACAGGAGGCTAGTATATATATGGAAAAATACTTGAAAGCCTTCATAAGATACTTTATTGAGTTGGATGATTTTGTCAGGATAGGATAAGGTTTTCATTGTCAAGGATGTATTATTCCAAAGCTTATTCTTAAGTTCTCAGAACTTGAGAAGCTTTGCAGTGTGGTTATCAAGCTAGTTTCGGCTTTGATAAACAAAGAAAGCACTTCTTGAATCACACGTTCAGTTTCCATTGGTTCATAGTATAAACATGGGAAAGATGGTTAGTTTTCAAACTTATGATGTGGTTTTTTCCTGCTATTTTGCAGAGAGAACCTGTTTGAAGAACTGTTGCAGGAGCAGGATGCATTTGTATTGAAAAGAAAACATATCCAAGAATTGCTCCCAGTTTTGGAACAATCTTTGCAGGTAGTTATTCTGTTTTAGACAGTAGATTGCTTCTTAATATTTTCAAGAGTAGAATGTACTTATGAGGGGAGCACCCTTCTGCTATTTCCTTTCGAGAAGAATTAATATAGAAACCTCGTTAGTTTCTTTAGCCTGTAGAAATCCTCTATGTTATGTAGAAATGATTCTAAATTTCTTTTGGTTTTGTCTTACCGTGTTTCTTTCTTCTAGACACTGGAGAAAGTTGAGTTTGATGTCTCATGCCGTACTTCAAGTTTTGGAACTGATGCTTCCACTGAACTTCCAAGAATTACAAGGACTTCACCACCCCATCAACAACACTCAACAACCACTGGTGAGATGAGTCAATCTAGATACCATTCATTCTCCAGATCATTTGTTACCAACACTACAGCTTGAAGATCATTTCAGCAAGAAGAGTCATTGTCAACTAACACAAAACGGTTTTTGGTTTTAGATTTGTTAGACTGTAACTGGTAACTATGCCATTGTCGTTGGTGATTACCAGGTTGTACAGCGAATTCCTTTTCCTATTTACTGAGTATTTCACAAAACAGCTGTGAAGGTCCTTCCACCAAAGCAATCTCTTGATCATGCTGTGGAATCTTGTGAGAAGGAAGAGGGAGAAGGGAATCAAGGAAAGAAGTGTTAGAGAAAATCACTCTCCTATATTTATTTCCTCTCCACAATCAAAACTGATTGTGTAACCTCTCTACAATCAAAACTGACTGTGTAACCTCTCCACAATCAAAACTGATTGTGTAACTGTAGATTAGTTTTGAATATTTGTATTTATAGCATTGAATTCTGTTGGTAACAGTAGAGCAGATCTTAGCTATATAATTGTACAATTGTAAACATACAGATCAATGAAAATCATATTCAACAAGAAGCGTAGCGGAGGGGGTAAAAGGAAACGTGACAAGAAGTTTGCAGCATTGACAAGAGCTGCGAAAGAAGTGGAGTCAACACCTGATATGTTTAGTTTTATTAATAGCCAACTTGCTATGCACGGTGAAGCTTTAAATGGTGGATCAGCAAAGAAGCAGCAGAACAAAAAATGGTCAGGGGAGGGGAAGAAAGTTGATAGGCGGGATTTGGTGGTTGATGAAGTGAAGGAGTTGAAGATGCGAGTTGGGAAGCTAGAAGAAATGGTGAGTAGAAACAAAAAAGAGGTGGTTTATGAGGCTGCGATGGGAAAATTGATTGAAACTCGCAAAGTCCTGGCAGAGCGGGAGACAGCTCAGGCTTCTGCATCAAATGCGGTCGTCAGTAGAGAAAAAGAGAAGAGATGGCTTAAGTTTTAGGATCAACATTATTATCTGTATATCATTTGTAATCATAGGGATACAGTTTGTGGAACTATGAAGGTTTTCTAGGTCAAGATTTGTGATCACATTATCCAAAAAAGATTTGTGATAACAGGGATTGTTTTACATAAATTGACCTTTGTTGTTTTCTTCATAATGTTGTGTCTTAAGCAAGGGTTCAAATTTATCGGAAACAACCAAAATTTTTGTCAAAGTTTTTGTAATTTGATTAGATTTCCTTTAAAATTAGTAATAAACAATATCGAATGACATATATCAAACTTTCAAATTTCAATCAACACTCAAAATTTCTTTCAAAATTTTCCATCGAAATTGAGAGAGCAACCTCCCTGTACATGGTCTGGGACTCCGGATCATGGTACACGTGATGGTCTGGGTTAATATCATTGGTCCACATAACTTACATTGATTTCTGATTGGTTCTCTTAATTTAATTTTTTTTTTTCACCCACAGTCTCTTACTCGTAACACCACATTGGATGATTGGAATAATTTAGAGTAGTGGTTAAACAAGGAATATCCAGAGCACGGGCCAGGCCCAAATACCTGAAGTCGGTCCTTGGCTCCTTGCTTAGTTGCTTGGTCCGGAAATAATGGGGAGCTCAGGCGTCAACTAAACCCAATTCCAATTTTCTTCTTCTCCACGAAGCAGCTCTAACTGTCACACTCACCCTATATAAACTCTCTAACTTTTAAACCCCCGTCTTTTTATTCAAAAACAAAAAACAAAAAAACCCCGTCTCTCTTCTTCAAACTCTCTGAAAAACAATTAAGCATCAATGGGCGAGGCAGTGGACTCTTTTCCTACGAAGCCGACGACCAGTTCAGTGACGATCGGCTCGTCGCTGATTCCGATAATCAACAAGCTGCAGGACATTCTGGCTCCCGTAGCCGTAGGCAGCGAATTGTCGAAGATTTCGCTGCCGCAAGTGGCCGTCGTGGGAAGCCAAAGCAGCGGCAAATCCAGCGTCCTCGAGGCGCTCGTCGGCCGTGACTTTCTCCCTCGCGGCTGCGATATATGCACTCGTAGACCCCTCGTCTTGATGCTCGAGAACCGCCCCCCCAATCCCGCCGGAGATGCCGCTCAAACCGAGTGGGGCGAGTTTCGACATTTGCCTGGAAAGCGCTTCTACGACTTCACCAGCATTCGCCGAGAGATTCAGGTACACCTCGACACTTTTTACAGTTTAGGATACTACGAGTATGAATTTTCAAAATTATTTGTTACTTCAACTTTTGCTTTACTGCAGGCTGAGACTGAAAAAGAGGCAGGATTGAACAAAGGCGTTTCGGATAAACAAATTCGGCTCAAGATTACCTCTCCGAATGTGCTTAATATGACGCTTGTTGATTTGCCTGGCATCACTAAGGTTCCGGTGGGAGATCAACCTAGTGACATAGAATCAAGGATCAGGAAGATGATAATGGGACATATTAGGCAAGAAAATTGCATTATATTGGCAGTTACTCCTGCCAACGCTGATTTAGCCACCTCTGATGCACTGCAACTCGCTAGAGAAGCTGACCCTACTGGTATCCTAATTATTGCTCTTAATTTAGCTTTACATGCATACATTGTGTTCCAGAGTGTTCATTTGTTCCCTGAATCCATACATTGTTCTCTATCACTGACGCAAATGCATTAACAGGTTTTCGTACCATTGGTGTCATCACCAAGGTTTGTCTTTCTCCTCTTGATTCCTGGTTTTATGCTTTGGTAAAAGTCTAATAAGGCACTTTTGTTCTGTTTGCAGCTTGATATAATGGACAGGGGCACCGATGCCAGCAACTTTTTGCTCGGGAAAGTTGTTCCCCTTAAGCTCGGTTATGTTGGTGTTGTCAACCGTTGTCAGGAGGTACAAATCATTCAAATAGTTAATCTGTCTACCACTAGTTTTATTTGCTACGTCGCTACAAAATTTATTCCCTATGACTAAGAGTATATATGGTAATATTAATTGGCAACTTTATAGGCTATTTTTCAAAGATTTGAGGAACTGGTATGACCTTTTAATTGGTTGTAAGTGTGGATTGTTGTTCAAGAGCTACTTGGATAATGTATGCTGCAATGTGGATTAGATTGGAAGTGCACATTCATGCCTAATATGGCTCTATTTAGGCTAATCATTTGCCTGCAAGTATCAATTTGACAATTAAAACTAGCTCATCTCTTCAGATATTTTCATATAATCAACCATCCCCAGTTCTTGTATATCGTTTTTCCATCATTGATTTCTTGAGGGGATCACATGTGGTAGCCTGCAATCTTCGCCTTTCATATAGGCTAGTTATGTCATATGGCATGGCGTTTGTGGGACGTACAGTACATCGACTGCTCTAGTCTTGACTCAGAATAAATTAAATACACCTTGGATCTGCTTACTCACACTCATAGTCCATTGGAGGGTTAGTTGTGATAAAATGAAGCCACTAAATCATCCTGGATAAACATTTGGGGTTGGATAATTGGTTTAGTTGACACCATTTCTTTTTACCTTCTCCGTTCTTGACTTTAAATCTAATTTATTGTGTGAATGCTGGACTATCTTTATTTTGGAATCTTTGGACTTCAATGTGGGGGTAATACTCTTAAGTCTAAACAACTGACATTACAAGCCACCGTAGTATACTGCCTAGTAGAATTTAGGCCATATGTTCGCTGAAGACAAAGAAAGAAAAATATATTACGCATTATCTAATGTATATATTGAGTGGTTTCTCTCTTTATAAAGTCCACGCTGGAATTACGGTCGGACTTTAATATTCACCTAACATTTTTGCTCTCATCTTTGTCACAGGACATCAATAAAAACCGTAGCATTGCTGCAGCACTTGCTTATGAGGACAAATTCTTCCGTGATAATCCAGTAATTTTCACTTTTCCTTTTGTATTATATTGACTATTGAGAAAATAATGGTAATGGTGTATTAGTACTTAGCATAATTTTTGTGTGCCATACATGTTAAAGGTATATAGCAGTCTCTCTGATCGTTGCGGCATTCCCCAGTTAGCAAGGAAACTGAATCAGGTCTGTATGCATCCTACGATTGTATGGTGCTTATGCCTCTTCTTGTGCTTGATATTATATCTTACTTCACTTATTGTCATTGTTGTCATGGTTGATTTTCTGTTTTAGATTCTGGAGCACCATATCAGGATTGTTCTCCCTGGTTTAAAGGCCGAGTTGAATTCTCAGATGAATGCTATTTATAAAGAACTACAAACATATGGAAAAGTTATGGAATCCAAAGTAAGTTTCAGTAACTTACATTTTTAAGTTCTCTGGTGCTTTTACTGCATGTGGATAGTTAGGGGTCATTGTTTTTCCTTGATATTTGGTATACCTTAAGAACATGATTCATTGGTTCTAGTCTTGGAATAGGGGTATCACTGCATTCCTTTTATCCTCTATAGGACCCATAACCTTTTACATTTTCTTTTTAGTTGTTAAACATCATCATTTAAGATTTTGCTAAAATATGATGATGTAGTTATGTGTCTGTGTAAGCAATTGGTTGTTAACTTACTGCTACTACTGGTCTTCTATGTAGAGAACATGCATTCACGATCAAAATATTTTACTATGCTCATTCTTTTTCTGTTTTGACATAGATAGTATTTTGACTTTATAGTTTGCTCTAAGTACTTTGTCCCTTTCCCTGAACCAGACAGATCTGGGAGCAACTTTGTTGAACATTTTGTCAAAATACTGTGAAGGTGAGATTTCAATTTCCTGGCAGAGTTAGTATACTTTTATTTCAATTTCCTGGAAGTGGACATGTTATTCCAGCAAATGATCACCTGAAGAGGATCAAACAAGACCAAGACAGTTGGAGACGATTAAATTTGAAAGTTAGAGGTGCTATTGTGACTGTGAGATGAGAAATTGATGTGTGTGTGTGTGAGACTGCAGCCATGTGCTAAAACTGAATTTTGTGTTAAGTCTTCTAGTATTTTTTCATCTCTTGTAATTTTTAGGAGCCTGATATTTGTACTCTTTTTGCTTTGCACTTCTTGGTATTTAGTTTCATGCTACTTGCTTACGCTGTTTGAGCACTAGCTTTTTGATATTACTCTTCTTGGTGATAGTAATGTTCCTGTTTCTCTTTCACTAATTGACAGCTTTTACTGCCATGTTGGATGGAAAAAATCCGGAGATGTCAACTAAAGAATTGTCAGGAGGAGCCAGGATCCAGTACATTTTCCAGTCAATTTTTGTAAAGAGCTTGCAGGTACTATGTTTTCTTATACATTTATATTTTTTATTGATGTTTGTGATGTGTAGAAATTTGAACATTGTCTGTTTACTACTTACTTAAACGAAAAGGTCTGTGTCTTACTAAAAATTATAATCTGGTATTACATGTTCTCCATTTCTGCTTAATGTGAGGATGCTTTGAAATATATTCTTGTTCAAGGCCCTCTTTCTGTACAAATTTAATATTACATAGATGCTATCATCTGATTGCCTATGAACTATCCATAATTGTAGGAAGTAGATCCCTGTGATGATGTAACTGATGATGATATTCGAACGGCCATTCAAAATGCATCTGGTGCAAGAAATGCTTTATTTGTGCCTGAGGTGAGTTAGGTGACTAATAATGATGATGCCATATGGTGTTATACATTCCATTCCCTTGTTTAAAAGTTTTAAACCAGTAGCGGGGTTGCACGCAGTGGGTGATAAGCATTGTGTTTGATTGTTTTCAGGTCCCATTTGAAGTTTTAGTTAGAAGACAGATTGCACGCTTGTTAGACCCAAGCCTTCAGTGTCTTCGTTTTGTTTATGAGGAACTGGTTAAGGTGAGTTATAGATACACGTCTATGTGGTACTTTTAGAATTATACGTTTTCATGAATCAAGAAATGTTGATAACTGAAATTTTCTCTGCAGATTAGTCGCACTTGTGAGGTAACTGAGTTGCAAAGGTTTCCAGTATTGAGAATGCGTTTGGATGAAGTCATGGTAAACTTTTTGCGTGACGGTGCACAGCCTGCTGAGAGAATGATAGAAAATCTTATTGAGATGGAGGTATCTCTCTGTCAACCTTATAAACACTGTTATATGGGTATTCTTTGATCTATTGATCTTGTCATGAGAAGAAAAATTGTGCTTTAGTTAGGACTGCTTTGTGTTTCCTATCAAATGATTGCTCAACAAGCATTTGCTCTGATGCTGGTTTGGACCTATGCTATCTGATCTACTTTCTTTCATACAGGTAGATTATATAAACACTTCGCACCCAAATTTTTTAGGTGGGAACAGAGCTGCTGAGATTGCTATGCATGAGTTGAAATCACCACAGGTAAATGCTACAACGCTAGTGCAAAAGAAATTTTATACATTTTATCAATCAGCTATATTTTGAATACGATGGGTGAATCCTGACAAATTTTTTTTTTTTTTTTTTTGGATAGTTTAATTTTCTCTAACTCAGACTATGCTATTAGTTTTATCAAAGTAAGTCAATCTGATTTTGGAAATTCAGATCTGATCTGATCTGATCTAATATCTTAGGGAAGGAAATTGTATACTCTATTTTATAATCTGTTGAGTGTGTTTATCGTCTTAGGGTTTATTCTGAGCCTCTTTGGACTTCATATCAATAGATTTTGAATAGCTGTATCCTGTATTCTATTGCTTTCTTTGCATTTTATTCTGGAATGAGCAAGATCTCATAATATAAGGGTGTACCATTATACTTTAGATATCTCTGGGCATAACGGATGCTGAAGCCCAAACTTCTCGGGTGGCTCGGGCAAAGATTGGACAATTACCAAATCAGGTATGTAAATTGTTCAGTTGGTTAAAAGTATTGTAGGAAGGAAATTGGGTTGTTTGAAGTTTGATCACGGAGAAAAAAATAGAGTTAAAAATATAGGGAACAAAAAAAAAAAAGCAATAGTCTATAGGACAGAAGACTTCATCCCATACAATTGGAGGTGCTTGCTACTGGCGTGGGTCCGTTCCATATAAGAACTTCTCCTGTCCCATAAGCATGAGCTAGTAAACTGTTTAATAGAGGTAAAAGCCTGGGCCACAAAAGTAGTGCTAAAATGAATAAGTACAAAAATGAAAAGTCCACTCTGTTTTAGTTCTTTTTCTTCCGAGTTTTGTGCAAAAGAATTTCAGATTTGGACTCTTCCATGGTTATGGCCCTTTATTTTCCTTTTAAACCATCTTTGTCCCAATCTGAATGATTTCATGAATCCAATGGGGGTATGTGAACTAGTATTTTGATGGCCTCACTGCTTTGAGCTTATTGTTTTTCTTTCATGGATGCCTTACAGGGAAGTCATTCACAGCTGAATAACAATAAACCTGTATCTGGTAAGTCATGTTTCCATTATTGCAAAGCATACCTCTGTTAATAAGTTGCCTTATTTCATTAACATGTTTCTTGTGTATAGATATAAGATGATGGTATAGCCATCTGTCATCTTGTCTGCCATTTCTAAAATCACTAAAAAATTTATATCCATTTAGGAGGTTCTACAAGGACTTGGACTCTTCCATTATTATTTGGGAATTGGACATCGTCTGGAGGCTCCCTTAGCAGATCTTTTGGTGAACAAAACCATTCACAATTGATGCCCTCTGTAATCCAATTGAGAGAGGTAATAGTGTGGTTTACCGTGGTTTATTTCTTCTTTTTAAGTTATTCTTCATGTTAACTATTTCTTTATTTTATGATTTAAATGCTCCCTTTCTTCTCTCTGTTCTTGCTGATTTCAGCCCCCATCCATCTTAAGGCCAGTTGAAGTGACAGAGCATAAAGCAGTGGAAATTATTGTAACCAAATTACTCTTGCGGTCATATTATGACATTGTCAGAAAAAACATTCAAGATCTTGTTCCAAAAGCAATTATGCACTTTCTGGTACACCTATATTCTTACATTTGTTGATATCTTCATATTATTTCAAGCATCCTTGATTATTTTTCTTTTTTCCTTTTTACTTTCTAGAAAGTTGATTGACATGCATCATTGTTAATATGCTTTAGGTCAATCTTACAAAACGGACCCTTCACCGAACCTTCATTCAAAAGTTGTACAGGTATGTTTACTACTACTTGGTTGTTTTGTTTTATGGGCCCTTGGTCATCTCTCTTTTAAGCGGTCATTGTTTTCTTTTAACTGGTCATCCTTATTGTTGCATAATTTATTCATTTCTTGATTGAGCTTCAAATAGTCCTTGTCCAAGTGCGTCCTTGCTTTCTATTTCGTGATGCTCGAAGACACTGCAGTTGCGCACCTATTAGCAAACACCTATCGTAGTGTGGGTATATCATGTCCTACCCGTATTTAAAGAGAGATGCATCACTTGTTGGTAACAAAATTAAGAGGAGAGATGGCTCTCTGATATATATATTAACACACACACATACACATATAGATGGCCCTCATAGTGCGCGCGCGCGCATGTGTGTCACAGGAGGCTAGTATATATATATATATATATATATATATATGGAAAAATACTTGGAAGCCTTCATAAGATACTTTGTTGGGTTGGATGGTGGCTTAATGTTTTTGTCTGGATAGGATAAGGTCTCCATTGTCAAGGATTTATTATTCCAAAGCTTATTCTTAAGCTCTCAGAACTTGAGAAGCTTTGCCGTGTGGTTATCAAGCTAGTTTCAGCTTTGATAAACAGAGAAAGCACTTCTTGAATCACACAGATATGTTTTAATTTCCATTGGTAGTATAAACATGGGAAAGATGGTTAGTTTTCAAACTTATGATGGTGGTTTTTTCCTGCTCTTATGCAGAGAGAACCTGTTTGAAGAACTGTTGCAGGAGCAGGATGCACTTGTATTGAAAAGAAAACATAACCAAGAATTGCTCCGAGTTTTGGAACAATCTATGCAGGTAGTTTTACTGTTTTAGACAGTAGATTGCTTCTTAATATTTTCAAGAGTAGAACGTACTTATGAGGGGAGCACCCTTGAGCTATTTCCCTTCATGAAGAATTTATATATAGAAACCTCGTTAGTTCCTTTAGCCTGTAGAAATCCTCTATGTTATCTAGAAATGATTCTAAATTTCTTTTGGTTTTATTTTACCATGTTTCTTTCTTCTAGACACTGGAGAAAGTTGAATTTGATGTCTCATCCCATACTTCAAGTTTTGGAATTGATGCTTCCGCTGAACTTCCAAGAATTACAAGGACTTCACCACCCCATCAACAATACTCAACAACCAGTGGTCAGATGAGTCAATCTAGATACCATTCATTCTCCAGATCATTTGTTACCAACACAACAGCTTGAAGATCATTTCAGCAAGAACAGTCATTGTCAATTAACTCAAACGGTTTTTGGTCTTAGATTTGTTAGAACTGGTAATTATGCCATTGTTGTTGGTGATTACCAGGTTGTACAGCGAATTCCTTTTCCTATTTACCGAGTATTTCACAAAACAGCTGGGATTAGTTGCCCTTGGGAGTTTTGATGTATTTCCCATTCCTTAATTGCATTAACTTACTTAGGATTATTGCCTTGTAATTGTAATGCAAATGGAGATATGAACTTCTATGTGGTGTTTGTCATCAATAACTTATACATACAGATCCAACAATGCGTACGGAATTTGTCCAGAAAAAAGTGTAATCCCCGTTTAACTAGTAACTGTTTATACTCGCAGAAAGGAATAACCTATCTTTGTTCTCACAGTACAGAGAAAGTTCGAATCAAAATCTAGAAACGTATAAGATACAAGCAACATAGTCATCACCCAAGTGGGCACTACCTTGAGGGCTCACAATCTCCTATGTGTCCTAATGAAATTTGTTGTGTTCAATGCAACAGCAGCCGAGCATGCATAAACTCCGCCGGAGCATACGGCTGCTGACACTAACAGAAGAGCCTTCCATTGCCTTCCGGAGATTAGAATTGCCAAAGCGGTCAATGCAACAGCAACAGCAGAAAGGTAATTTTTCCAGGCTTGGAAAGCTTTGACAACATTTCTGCACTCTTTGCAATGAACCACATGCCGGAAATACCGGTTGGCCAAATTTGGAGCATGCATGGTTCCAATGCCTCCCTTGGCAGGCAAAGATGCCGATACACCTGCAACAAGTCCAGCAGGAGCATGTTCGACCACGGCAGGCTCTTTGGGCAACGATATTGTGCTGTGGCCAAAGTGGTAAGGCATCCCATGCCCAACTTTGTCCATCCATTTTCTGTATTCAGCTACCCATGTATCTGAGGATTTCAAGTTAAGGTAGAGGTTCTTGGTGGGCACTTTTTCTTTCAGAAGTATCTCATTCTGAGAAGAAAGGAATCCCATGTCTTGCTCAAACACCTTTCCTGCATTCTGATGGAAGTACCATTTGGGAAACAATTTTGCCAGAGGAGACCTTTTTGTTCCTCCAAACCTCACAATGAGCATGGACTTCCCTTGTCCAGTTGGTCTGCAAAGAAAGAGACCTGAGAAGTAGTGCGTTTCCCCAGTCTTGTCGTCAACAATTTCTCGATTGTTTTGAAGAGAACACGGTGCTTCAAAGCGCAAGAAGCTGGAGGCGGACTGATCAGTTGTCTTCCCCCACCAGCCTGCAAATCCTCGGTCGGTGCGTTCGGTGACCTCAAAACGCAGTGGTTGAGCATCTTCCCTTTTAGCACTCCAGTCTGTCCTGTCATGTGAGATCGGAACATGGGCTGGATCCATGAGGTTCTCCAAAAGTATGGAGTGATCATAAGGAAGCTCATGGGTTGTTGAAGTATCTTGGAACCCTGGCCTGTCAAAGTTCTCAAACCAAGGAAGCTTAGCAGGGTTTGGTGGTGTCTTACGAGACATCCAAACCCACACAACACCTTGCGAGTCCCTCACCTCATATGTTTTCACACAAGCCGACCTAGGAATTTTGGCATCAGCTGGAAGCTGTAATACAGACATGCATGGACATTAAACATCATCATTTTTGCTTAATAATTCTTACAGTTGAACCTTAATTACAAGACAAGACAGACCTGAGGGATCTTGACACATTTTCCTGCACCTTCAAATTGCCAACCATGATATAAACATTCCAGTCTCCCATCAATCAGTTGGCCTTCTGATAATTTCGCCAACCTAGCTAAGAGAAGACAAGATTTTGTTAGCGAATTATTGTTAGTCCTAGTCCTAGTCCTAGTCCTAGTCCTAGCTAGAAAAGACCAGAGACGAGACAATTATTTTACCTGTGGGGGCAGCGATCTTGGTAACACTGAAGCACACCATTGCCGTCTCTGTAGAGAACTAGTTGCTTATCGAACACAGTTAGACCCAAAGGTGCATCCTCTGGAATGTCCTGGGTGAGGTACAGAGGGTACCATTCCTCCGTCCAATCATAGTCCGCCACGATCCTCTCTCCTCTCCGCTCTTGCTCGCTGGTAGGACCTACCAGCAGGACCTTGTGATCTTCATCATCATCACCTACTGGAGCTGGTGCTGCAGGTTTGATGTCTGCGACTGCACCGCACTTGGTCTTTCGTGTTGGGGCGTTGAATGGCGGTCTGACTAGTTTGAGTGGCTGTGACTGTGGTTGTTTGTGGGTTACTGGGGACAGGAGAGAGGTGGAATAGTGTGAAAGAAATGGATGAAACAAAGCCATGTTCAATAGTTTGCGTAAATTGGAGATGGAGGAAGAAGATGATCCAACAGAGAGCGGAAGAGGAGAAAATAATAATTAAAGTCATGTGAATATGTGATATACGAGAGAGGGCGAAAGCGAAATGGGGTTGGGTGTTGCTTGTGAGCTTGTTGTGTTAGCCATGGCCACACAATCTTGCTTGAGAAACAATACCAGTCAAACCAGACCCACAATCGCCTCTGAATTTTCTATTGGTTTAGTTTTTAAAAATCAAACGGCCTATTAGCTCAGCTGGTTAGAGCGTCGTGCTAATAACGCGAAGGTCGCAGGTTCGAGACCTGCATGGGCCAAATTGAACTTTTTAATTTATCTTTTGTTTTTCTCTAAAATTGGGTTGGGCTCCTTAGGCCAGAGATCGGGCCGGAAAACCGACTGGAACAATTTCGGGCCTAATAGTCGCATATAAATGTTTGGCTTAAACCCCATTGTTTTGGAACCGGCAATTGTTTGCGACTGGGAATTGAGGTTGAGAATGAAAATAGCAGTGGAAGGATGTATGCACGGTGACCTGGAGAACGTGTACAGAACCCTCCAACACATAGAAAAAGTTCATAACACCAAAATCGACCTCCTCCTCTGCTGCGGCGACTTCCAGGTTTCACAAATCTTGCCTTCCTCTTTTTGAATTTTCTTTTTTTCCTTCCGGTAATGAAAATATGAAAAATAATTTGAATTAATTTTTATAGGCTGTGAGGAATGAGAAGGATTTGGAGAGCTTGAGTGTGCCCCCCAAGTACCGGTCCATGAACTCCTTCTGGAAGTACTATTCCGGCGAGGAGATCGCTCCCTATCCCACCATATTCATCGGTGGCAATCACGAAGCTTCTAATTATTTGTGGGAACTGTGAGTATTCTTATTCTAGTCCTCACTTCACTTGTTTGTTTCCGATTGCAGTGTCATTACTTGTTTATATTTGCATAGGTACTACGGAGGGTGGGCGGCACCTAATATTTACTTCTTGGGGTTTGCTGGGGTAGTCAAGTTCGGAAACCTTCGCATTGGTGGCCTCTCTGGAATTTATAAGTCGCGAGACTATCGTTCAGGTTTGTTTCAGCTAGCTTATGTTTTTCTTGTTGTGCCATTTCAGATTATTATTATTATTATTAGTTTTGAGTATCCATGGGTTTCTGAGCAGGACACTATGAGAGGCCTCCTTATAATGCAAATACCGTCAAGTCTGTATATCATGTTCGTCAGTATGATGTCCACAAACTCATGCAAGTTGAGGAACCAATCGATATTTTTCTTTCACATGATTGGCCTCTTGGCATCACCGATTGTGGGGACTGGAAGCAACTTGTTCGATACAAACCTCATTTTGAGACCGAGGTATTTGCAACATGCCCTGGCCTCAGTTTGTAAATTTTGATTGCTAGTATGTATGTTTTATTACTTATGTCATTTATAATGTAATTAGGTTCGGGAAAGAACCCTGGGAAGTAAACCTGCTGCTCAATTGCTAGAAAAATTGAAACCACCCTATTGGTTTTCAGCTCATCTACACTGCAAATTTGCTGCTCGTGTTCAGCATGGGGAAGATGGTCCCGTGACGAATTTTCTTGCTCTTGATAAGTGTCTTCCTGGAAAGAAGTTTTTGCAGGTGTTTGGTGTGCTTTGATTCTTAGAATGTTGTTTATAGGATGTTCCGCTGTAGTCAGCTAATGGTTTTGTTTGTTGGCATGGTTTTAAGGTTCTTGATATTGACTCAGAGCCAGGGCCGTACGAGATTCAGTATGATGAAGAATGGCTAGAAATAACTCGGAGGTTTAACCCTATTTTCCCTCTCACAATCAGGAGTGCAAATTTCAGGTGAGTGCTTACTTAGGAATGTTATTGAGCATGCTACCAATAAGGGTCTTGGGTTGTGCTGACCATTCAAGCTTCCAAGCTCTCTGGTCTTTTCTACTTGTTAAAAGTAGCTGCTAAGTTTATTTCTATTTGTTAATCTAGGGGTGTACATATTGACAAGCAAGATTGTCGTCAATGGGTAAGGACCAAGCTACAAGCAAGAGGAGCCCGACCTTTTGAATTCAGCCAGACAGCTCCATCTTATAATCCCTCTAATTCTGTCTCAAATGGTTCCTCGCCTGGTAGGAGTTTACTATGGGAATCATGTCTCCTTATTCTAATATCATGTTGAGTGCTGCTAAACCATAACATTTTGTTTTAATGTGTGTTTTTCTTTTGGCAGGATATACTCGGAATCCTCAAACAGAATCTTTGTTGCAGTTTCTGGAACTCCCTTATCTTCTTGATGACATGTTAGAATCTTCGGAAGTATCCAGGAGTCCTTTTCCATCAAGCGATAGAGGTAAAAATTGGTTCTCTGTCCTTGAAATGATGGTTTAAACTTTGCTGAGATTTTCTTAGAAGAATGTATTTGAGTCTCTGCAGTTTGTAGTTAAACACCATTTCCTTTAAAACATCCATAAGGTTTCTTTAAATTTCTTGAAGATGACAGCGAAGAGATTCCCATTGATGATGTGGATGAGTTAGAAGACCTTGCTGAAGAGGCTGGAGATGCTGAACATGAAGATGTATGAAGATCCAGTGTGGTGATCATCCTTGGTCAGAGACACCCTTTTTGCTCTTCAAGAGTTTAGCTTTTCTTTTTTTTTTGGTGGAACATGTAGCTTCTATTAGTTTCAAGATATTTGGGTTTGAGTGTGTCGGACCAATGTGTTTAGGTTCTCTCTCAGTAAAGGGCGGATGTATTCTAATTTAATGTAAATGCCTGGATAGGTTGTTGTTCTTGCCTTCTGGCCTATTTTTTTAGTCAAAACCCTTCCCGCCTTGTGCCTGTTCTTTTTTTCTTGTTCTGTTGATTGTAAAATATCTTTAATTCAGTTTCTAGTTTTTTCTTTTTTGTCTTTCTTTCTTTCAGGAGTGAGTAAATCTTATACTATATTTGTCTCATAAGAACAGGAAGCATACCAAACATAGGGCATAAATACTTACAGGCTTCAGTGCATTACATCGAAGAGTCTTGGGTGGATCAAGGTCCACATGCACCAAGAGTTAATTCCGGATACTGTTCATTCCTCGGTCCATAATAGAATTTTCCGCATTACATATGTGAGAGGCAATATTAGGAGATTTGTATTTCAAATATTCCCTTTGACAGAGGAAATGGGTTCTCACAGTTGATTTACAGTCACAAGTCACAGAGAAGTTGAGATGTCTTGAATGCTGCGTTCATTGAGCTATAAACAAAATCCTATTCATTTTCTTTTTCTTGGTGGGATGAGTAATTTCTTTCTGAAGTCCACCATCTACCTCCTGACACTACCAAACCACATTAATGCAGCTTTTAATGGACGTGTATTAATGTATTTAGCGCCCTCCCTTATTTATCTCTCTGCCCTGAGGCCCTGATAAGATTCATCTCTGGAATGGTATTAGGCTCCATGAAAGCTAACCCTCTATGGAGAAAAGACCAACAGCCTTCTCTTATACACATAAAATCCTCTTGTTTGTGTGGTTATGTCAGGCTTCCTGTGCAAGTGCAGACCTCACATTGAATTTCTACTCAACTTCATGCCCTTCTGCTGAGCTTGTGGTCAGAAACACAGTCAGATCAGCTTCAAACATGGACCCTACTGTCCCGGGGAAGCTCCTACGCTTGCTCTTCCATGACTGCTTTGTGGAGGTAAACGGTCCTGCCTTAACATAGAGCTTCTTCTTCTTAGATGCATTCTAGTATTTAGATGTCTTTGAACTAAGTTATCTGATCCTAGTATTGGTTTATGCATGCCTGATTTATTGATTATTGGAATTCATTTACAGGGTTGTGATGCCTCTGTGCTTCTACAAGGAAATGGAACTGAGAGAAGCGATCCAGCAAACCAATCTCTGGGAGGGTTTTCAGTTATTGATTCAGCAAAAAGACTGCTTGAAATTTTCTGTCCAGGAACTGTTTCTTGTGCTGACATTGTTGCTTTGGCTGCTAGAGATGCTGTTGAACTTGTTAGATCCCCCTCACTAATTAGGTGTTCTGTTAAATCATTTCATCGCTATATTTCTCTATTGATCTTTTGCTAATTGGATGTTGATTGTGATGACTGGAAAACAGACGGGAGGACCCGTGGTTCATATTCCAACTGGTAGGCGAGATGGGAAGGTTTCATCAGCTTCCAATGTCAGGCCTAATATTGTAGATACAAGCTTTACAATGACTGAGATGATAAAGCTCTTCTCTTCTAAAGGCTTGTCTTTGGAGGACCTTGTAACCCTCTCAGGTAGGTACATCTTAAACTCTAAACTCGAAAGTAACATTTGGGGATTATTGCTCCATGCAGCGTACATTATAACGTATAACTTCATTTTCTGTAATACATGCATATGCAACCTCTCATTTTTAGTTGGAAATATTGTGGCCAAGTCTTTTTCAAGTGTACTTGGCTGCCGTTTATGGCAACCATTAACAAGCTCTATTCTATTCTTAATTAGTTCATATTCATACATACTGATGCTTTGACACTACAGGAGCTCACACTATAGGAGCAGCTCATTGCAGTGCATTCAGTGACCGGTTCCAAGAAGACTCGAAAGGAAAATTCACACTCATTGACACATCTTTAGACAATGGCTATGCAGAGAAGCTCATGAAACAGTGCCCTCCAGGCGCAAATCCATCTATAACAGTCCAAAATGATCCTGAAACTGCCTTTGTGTTTGATAATCATTACTACGGCAATCTATTGGCCCACAGAGGGCTGTTTCAATCAGATTCTGTCCTGTTCACCGACAGTAGATCCAGCAAACAAGTGAAGAATTTTGCAGAAGACCAAGTTGGATTTTTTGAGAGTTGGGTTCAGTCATTTTTGAAGCTTACTAGCATTCATGTTAAGACAGGTGATGAAGGGGAAATTCGAGCATTTTGTCCTACAGCTAATGCATGAATTAGGGATAGTAAATTTAAAGTGTTACTTTGATATGCATACGGTTAGATTGTATTGTCCATTAGAAGGGTTTTTCTGCGTCGTTTGCTTTTTCTGGCACTCCTTTCACAAGACCAGTATAAAATGTCCTTTGTCATGCGAGTAGAGAGAGAAAATTGAAATGGTTGCTATCTATCATAGGCAACAAAGAATATGAGAGAAACCCAGGACACCCAGCTGGTACTTTTACCTGAAATGCGTAAAGTTCGGTGCTTTGAGGTTGAAGATGAAAAAGAAGATGTAGAGGGTTCTCAGAGATGGAGGTGTGGGTTCACAGGCCACCCAAACAAGGCCACTCGTTTATTGTATATTTCTTATTTGCCCAAAATAATTGAGACAGTGAGCAATCATATTTATCAATTGTATAATTTGGTTTTTTTTTTTTTCTTTGTCATTTGATGACCACGAAATCTATAATTTAAGGAAGAAACATAAGTGAGTTGAGATTAAAAAAATCCATCCTTGGTTTTGTTGCCACTTAGCTTTGTGGTTCCATAAAATGAATATAGAGAATATGGCAGGCTCACTATTTATTAATCTTTAAAACACAAATTCAAAACCTTACAAGTCTTTCATTTTAATTTCATCGTTTTTCTTTCTTGCTCATCACCCCTCTTACATGTCTCTCTCTCGAGCTCTCTGAAGAAATTTCCTCCCAATTCTTCTTAATGAGGAAATAACCGATAAATGTTACTAAACAAAGCATATGCATGTGCATGGATCATACAGGCGCAACCTACTACTTGACATCCGTCATTCAGTGATCCGTCTGCTTAACTCATTAATTACAGTTGCAGTGATGGATCACATTGATCTTAATTTCTGTAGAGCGATATTGATGGATGAAGCACAGCAATCCAAAACCAGGCATGTATGATCCACAAATTAAGTAATCTCGTATTCTTGTACCATATATGTTGAGAAAATTGATATATGAATTCTGTCATTTCTGTGAGCGATGAAGAAACTCATTTTGGTCCTAGTAATCAACTCCGAGATTACAGACAGGGCCGGCCTTGGGCCTAGAGCCTCCAATTCAAGGTGCCCCATATTTTTATAAAGGTATTAGACTCCAAACACCCTATGGCCCCGTTTGGATGGTAAGAAATCATGGTATGAAATGGGAATTAATTTCATTTTTCATTCAGATGTGTTGTTTGGTTGTAAATAGAGATTGGAGAGGAAATAAAAAATGAGATTTGACTGGAAATTGACTCCCTCATAAAGCCTGAATTGAATTACCTAGTTAGGGGTGGTATTCTAATTCCATTTCTCCCTGTCAAAGGCAAAATTACATAAATTACCCCTCTAAAAAAATTAAATTCCCCCACCATTATTCTTTTCGGGATCATAGTTCCCGCTATTGGATCAGCTTATATATCGCATAACCCTTCTTCTCCCTAAAACTGTCGTCGTCTTCTTTAAGCAATTTGTCGAAGTCTTCTACTAACAAAGGTAATCTTCTACAGAATTATTTTTGTTATTTTTTATTTTTTAATATATTCTCTTCGAATTCCTTTCTTCTGCTCCTGAAGGAAGAAGATGATACATCAAGAATATGATTATCTTCTTCTTCTTCAGATCTGAGCAAACAATATACAAGTTTTTCATTTATGATTATCTATTGTTTTATGTATGTTTTGATCAATTTTGTGGGATTGTTATTGGATTACGAATGATAGAATACCTGTTTCAGTGAATATGAGTTCTTATTGGTTGTTGTGTCTGGTGAAAAGTGAGTTCAAAGGTCGATCTTCTCTCTATTTTATCTGTTCATCTGGAATAATTGTACCTATTTTTTTTGTTCTTTATCATTTGAGTTTGACGTTCATTTGATTACAAGATTAGAAACACTATTATGTTTATATAACATGAATCATCTGTTTAGGCCCGTAGGGATCTCAAAATCTAAGGGCTTAGTTACTAGAATATGGGTTTTCTGGTATATACATCAAATCATCAATCTGTTGTTTCTGAAAGTGATCTGATTTGCTTTTTGAGGAAATAATCTAGTGTTTATAATTACTTTAGTTTCAGCTGCATTGGGCTATCTATTGTGTTTAATTTGTTGGTTCTTTATGTTTATCAGAATGTGAATCATGTAATGCCCAGCTAATCTTGATTTCCTATTATTTACAATTATGTTTTCTAACCTTGCAGCATGGCACGTAGAATTGTGCAAAGAAGGGAAAAAGTTAAGCTTGCAATTTCAGTGGTTTTTTGTTTTGATGTTATATTTGTACTTTAAATTAGTAAAAGGGTGTTATTGGAAATTACAATTTTCTATTTCATTCTTATGACTTACCAAACACTACGATAGGAATGGAAAAATTAATTCCAGAATTTAATTTCCAATATGTTCCAAACACCCACATGGAAATTCCAAAACCTATTCCATTCCATATCAGTTTGGAAAGGAAAATAAATCCTTTTCCTGTTTCGACATTCCGGCCAACCAAACGGGGCCTATGAGTGTGGATAATTACGTGAGAAGTTATTTCACAGAATGTGGAGAAAATTGCTGCACATATTTTATTTTTTATTTTTATTTTTTTTGTTAAATTTCTTTTGTTTTTCTTTTATTTGTAAATTGACCATTTTATCTTTCTCAAATATTTCAGTTCAAATGTTTTTTAATATTTGAGGGATATTTTGGTAAAATTTTTCTGTTTTGGCTGACAAACTCTCCTCTTAATAATAGTATAGATATATAATATTTTGTGTCAACATTTATATCTTGGATGCTTTTGTTGTAGTGGTAAATGGCTGATGTGGCCCTGAAAATATCAAGTTTCGATTCCAACCTTGGCCGTTTCGTTTTTTACTATTTATTTTTTGTTTTTTCTTTTAATTTGGTCATTCATATGCCTTTTTAACCCTTCTTACCTTTTCTTTTTACTTTTTTATTATTTTATTTTTTCATTTGAAGTTGTTTATACTTTAAATTCATATGCTTTTTTACCTTCATTTTTTAGGTATTTGACACCCAATTTCTTTTTTAAATATATGATTTTTTATTATTCTTGGTTATATTTTTACTTTTAAGTAGTTATATTCTAAGTTCATGTGGAGGCCGGAGGGCTTAATTCAATTGTTTGCCTCAGGCCTCTCTAAAGTCAGGGCCAACCCTAATTACAGAACTTGTCAAGTGAGCTTATATTGAGACTCTTTCCCGCGATTTGAAGATCTCTTTCTTTCTCTTTCCGGATTTGGATACGTACAAAGAAAAATTGTTAATCATGTGATATCGCGTGTAGAGTAAGTTTTCCATTTAATTAATTAATTAGTTGTCAATTTTTGTTTTTGTTTTTTTTTGTTTTGGACAAGAGTTAGTTGTCAATTAGTGAATCAGAGTTTGCACGTATCCGTCCTATCCAAAATATCCTCTAGATTGAAGGGGCATCCGGCCATGTGCAACCACACCGGCCGGCCAAGAAATAAGCGCATGAAGACAGCCTAAAAGTGTGAATACATACCACGAAAATTAATCCATTTTTATGTCGTTTGGAAACTTCTAAAGAAACCAAAGGACTAATTTAGCTAAGCTGAGCCGCCATGACAGAAATGCCTTGTCTTTTCCTTTTATCTTTTCCCATTCTAAGCTAGCTCGCTAGGTAGCCCCAAATATTGATTCTCGATCTGTCTCTCTCTAAAACGTACTGGCATGCATATATGGAGAGGATCCCTCCAGCTACGTATTACTACATGTCTTCTCCTCAACTTTTCTTTGGCGTTTAATTTGCACACTAAACTAGCACTACATGCAGCTCGATCATATATGACATGTTAGTTCCTCTTGATCAAGTAATTTAATTACTTGGGCTTGTTTCAGTGTATGGACGTTCAGATAAAAAAGCAATATATAAATTCATAGTCTATTTTGATTTTAGCATATATAGGACTTGAGATCTGGCTATGTAATGGTTTGCTAAGATTGTCTGCGGATCAAGAACCTAGCTGCAGATGATTTGAACTATCTGATCACCTAACTTATCACCCTGTTTTTTTTTCTCCAATGGGGAGCACACTGCAGTACTGCACTACCTAAGTGGATCTGAGAATGGAAAAGTATTGAGGCATGCGTGAGAAAATGGGAAATGAAGCCAATGGATCAAAAGTTTGGCAACAAACAATAAGAAAGAAAGCCTATCAAATTCAAGTCTTGCTTCTTGTTGCTGATTGACAGTTAACCCATCATAATCTTCTTCTGGGTGTTCTAAGCACACTCTATCACTAGAACTCGCGTGTGCCCCCACACACACCCAACAAGATTCTAATCCCCGTCGCTCTCTTTTCGATAAAGATTCCAGCTGCTATTATTTTCAATTATACTCGATAGCTGCAACAATTATTCAATTCGTGATGGTGATCTAACTAAACAGAGAGACAACTGTATACATATATCTGCTGGACCAAGCTTGCTGGCCACCCACATTCGGTTCAAGCAGGCAAACACATTATCATGAGTTCATGACTGACAGTGTTGTCTTGATTCATCTCAAGTCTCATGAAATAGCACGTAATTTAGCATTTGCTTTATAACAAGAAGAAACTGAACGTGGTTAAAAAAATTCAGACAATCAACTCATTTATTTTTTTCCATAGAGAAATTCATAATTTTTAAATTTAGAATGTCATACAATGTAATTCATGTTTAGAACATTTTCATTTAAATTCTATCTTTTATTCCTTCATCCAAACATATCATTAACTTAATCACATGTTGCATGAGATGCGAGATTTTAATCAAAATGGATTCGGCCTACAAGTGAACTTCCCACTATTTATTTTGTTGTTCTTTTTCAATGCGAGTTTCTTTTTACTATTTTTTTCGTTATCCTATACTAGACTACCTAAAATGATTAATTCTCACAACGAAAGTTTGTGATGAGACCATGTAGCAACGCTGACACTCTTCTTTCTTTTTTGTTCTGCACTGTTGGGAAACCAAATACTTTTTATTGCTTTTCGGAAAATTTTGAGAGCAACTCCAACAACTTCTCCATATCTTGATTGTTCTCCATTTTAGGAAAAAATTTGGCTGTTTTGCTCAAACAGATTCCCTATAATTATCCCTAAAATAGAGATAGTGATGAGAGAGAAAACAAAATTCCCTATATTTACAGCAATCTGTAAAATTTTAGGGAAAGATTTAGAGAAGAATATGGAATCTGTAAAATAGAGAATCTATTGGAGTTGGAGCAGAATTTTTTTTGGAGCTTTTAATTTTTGTTTCCCTAATAGAGAAATTATAGGGGCTGTTGGAGATGCTCTTATATGCACGTGCAAATAAACTAACAGATTCAGCATATCTTAGCCATTGATATTTACAAATAATTTTCTCAATAAACTAAAAAATATATTTAATGTTATCTAGCTTTTCATTCCTGTGTGTGCAAATTCACGTCGGTGCATTAAATACTATTTCTTTCTTTTCTAGGGTTGGATTGTTAGAGTGGACCTTGCGTACGTTTGTTGTGACTAGTGGGCTGGTGGGCTTGGGTTGGTGGGTAACCAGTTGAAACCGAATGTTTTATTGGAGCTAAAAGTAACATCACTTTTAATTTGAGCAGTAAAAGCATGAGAGATTTGACATGATTCCATGATTACCATCGCCCTCTCCGTTCCAGCATGTCTCCACTGAAACTCAAGTGCGGAATAATTAACTTCAGAGAATCCATAATTAAATCGCTTCTTTTCAAGTGTCAAAGGAAAACCCAAAAATCTCGTCTCTGACAACGACGTAGTATAAAAATCATTTTGGTAATTGGTGAGCTGATGGGCCCTGATCATTTCTAGTCCTGTGAACTTTGAAATCTCATTCTACCATCATTTCTAATCATGATGTATATTGTTGAACAATTTTTTCACCAAAAATCTTCAAATATTAATATTTCATTTCATTTGATAAGATGAATTATGAGATCGAGCGGGTTGCAATGTATGCATAATTTTTTCGAATCTCGTTAATCAGTGTGCACTCCTTAAAATTTAGATAGTAAAAGTAAAAAATAAAAAAAAATTAATTTTGCATACAAAATTTCTCATGCAATCAGTTGCTAATGCTATATTATTATAAAGCTACATTTTTGTCTAATACAGTAAAATACCGAATCAATCAATAGCTGAATCGATGGGTGGGGTCGTTTTTTGCATTTTGATAATGTTATGGAAGGTGCATTATTTTTGGTGTCATGGTAATGGGTGACGTGTAAGAATTGAGAACCTAACATACATTTCCAATTAGCTTATAATAAAGGCTATAAGAGCGTGCTTGCTTCTTGCAGGAGCTAGCCAGCAACTATCATACTGAGTGAAGGCCGGAATAGACTACCATGGCAACTCCCAGTGTTCATTCTGGCTGCTCCTTCCTCGCGAACAAGTACTTGATTTCCTTTTGTGTATTTGTATGCGTTAATATTCTCTCTTCTCTGGACAAGGGCTTCGCTTTGAGTACTCATCACACAGATGTTCAACTTAGCTCTCTACTACCAGCATCGACCTGCAGCCCCTCTACCATAGGTGCTCTCTCTCTCTCTCTCTCTCTCTCTCTCTGATCGATGAAAGGTTCAATACTAGTACTTACCTCTTGATAAACAGTTTATAAACTTAGGAACTAATAAGCAATCAAGTTTTTGGCAAGGGAGATAGCTTTAAACACGATATAAGAGATAGTAACTGAACTGATTAAAATAAGAGTATTCATTTATTCTTGACGACCTAAATTAACCTTGATCATTGTTTGCATACGGTTTGTACGATGTAGAAGCAAGTGTTTATTAATCCAATCCAAAGAACTAGGATGGATTGATTTACCGAGTCATAATTAGCGACAGAAATACTGTGTTTCTGACATGCTTGCTTATATATATATATATATATATATACAGATCCTATCCAGAGCGGAGTTCCGCTTTGAAATTAACTTGTGAAGTTCGAGTTTTGGGTCACTTTTCGGTCGCATATCCACATCTCAACCGTTCAGTTTTTAGGTATTAGTGTATAGATCATCTCTGCAAATTTTCAGCCAAATTGATGATTGTTAAGGTATCTAACTCGCTTAAACCAATGGACGGACTGAATCTGTCAACCTGAACCGTACTAGCTTTAAGGCAGTTATCAATGCTTTAACGATCATCATTTTGGCTGAAAATTTGTAGAGATGATCTGTACACTAGTGCCTAAAAACTAAACGGTCGAGATGTGGATGTGCGACCGAAAAGTGACCCAAAACTCGAACTTCACAGGTTAATTTTCAAAGCGGAGCTCCGCTCTGGATAGGATCTGTATATATATATATATATATTGGTATTTGGATGTCTTAGAAACTTAATTTATTGGATAGTTCTTCTTCTTGCTGTGAAATTCTCTGATTTATTGCAGTAAACTATTCTTGTCTATGAATGAGTTGAAAGTTTTTTTTCTCCAAAGAAAGTGTGTATGATAACTGATCGATGAGCTAAACATAACCACGATCCTTTTTTTTATTTGTCAATCACACGGTGTCTTCAAAGGCTTCCTAGGCCCAGAGACTAATCCGTGCTCGGAGGATCTTGTCAGAACGCTTCCTCCTCTCTGGCCACCAAGAATATATTGGGATTTAACTCCAATAAGCGTCGACGGGATTCGAACCCGGGTGTGGGGGTTCCACACCTGAAGGCTCTTACCAACTCGACCACCTGTGGTGGTTACCACGATCCTTAATGAAACTTAATCTGACACAATCATATAATTGAATTCGACTACAATTGCCCAACTACCGAGTAGAGAAAGAAGTCGACGCACAAAAGGATGAGATAAAGACACGCATGTGACTTTAGAGTTCCTTGAATTCCCACTTGGGAGAGTTACATGATGATTTCTTTTTGGAAGCTTATATTCATCAATTTGTTAAGTTGTTTTGGTCATTTGGTGACATGGGGCCAGTAATATAAGCAGGTACGATACAAATTGCCAGCAGACATGCCACTAATCAATCATGCTACTATACCCACAAATACCAAATTCTAATATTCTATTTATATTATCATTATTAAAGATTAACCACAACGTAACGCATGTCGTATATAATTAGTGCATATATGAAAGGGAAATAATCTGCTTTCTATCACCAGGTCATGATAAGAAGAAGGCATCACTTAAAGTGGTACACAGGCATGGTTCATGCTCTAAGAAGTCCAAGCCTAACCAATACAAGACCGCAACTCCAACTCACACTCAGATCCTCCAGCAGGACCAAGCCAGAGTCGACTCAATCCACGCCCGGAAGGGTGACAACCTAAGGCAAACCGACGCATCCATCCCCGCCAAGTCCGGCAGCGTAGTGGGCTCGGGAAACTACATTGTGACCGTGGGCTTGGGCTCACCCGCAAAACAACTCTCGCTCATATTCGACACCGGGAGCGACCTCACTTGGACTCAGTGTCGGCCTTGTGTCAAGTCTTGTTACAAACAGAAGGAGCCCATCTTTGACCCATCCCTCTCCAAATCGTATACCAACATTTCCTGTAATTCGCCAGTCTGCTCTCAACTCACATCAGCCACAGGTAACGTACAACGCAGTCACAGGAAAAGCATATCCGGAGAGGTTTTAGTGAGGATATTAAAATGAGGATTCAACGGTTAGATAAGTGGTTTCAATTTTATTTGAATATTAATTATACATCACACATATCATCTAACCGTTGACTTAAAAATCCTCATGAAATTCTCATTTTACGGTCCTCACTAGAGCCTCGCCCCTTCATATCATGCCTATAACTGATTTGTGATTAATTCTCAAAAAAAAAAAAAAACCTGATTTGTGATCGACCATCGATGTAGGTAATACACCTGGTTGCTCAAGCGGCACATCAACTTGCATATACGGCATACAATACGGAGATAACTCCTTCTCCGTGGGATACTTTAGCAAAGAAAGGTTGACACTAACGTCAACGGACTATTTCGACGGGTTTCTCTTCGGCTGTGGCCAAAACAATCAAGGCCTTTTTGGCGGGTCTGCAGGGTTATTGGGCTTGGGCCGCAACAAAATCTCCCTCGTCGAACAGAGCGCGCAAAAGTACGGCCGCTTCTTCTCCTACTGCCTACCCTCAACTTCCAGCGCCACCGGTTACCTCAGCTTCGGAAAAGGCGGCGGACCCTCCAACGCAGTCAAGTTCACGCCGCTATCCACTGTATCTGGAGGTGGGTCCTTTTACGGCCTGGATGTCGTTGGAATCAATGTCGGCGGACGTCGGGTATCGATTCCCGCTTCGGTTTTTTCGTCCTCAGGGACGATCATCGACTCAGGGACGGTGATAACGCGGCTTCCGGCAACAGCGTACAGCGCTTTGAGGGATGCGTTTAAGCAAGGAATGAAAAGCTATCCGCAAGCTGAGAAGCTTTCGATACTTGACACGTGCTACGACCTGAGCGGGAGCAGCACGGTGTCGTATCCCAAAATAGCGTTCGCTTTCAGCGGTGGGTTGACGTTGGATTTGGATGCGACGGGCATATTTTACGTGGCCAGTGCTTCGCAGGTGTGCTTGGCGTTCGCTGGGAACAGTGATGACAGCGACATTGCCATATTTGGGAATGTTCAACAGAAACGGTTGCAGGTGGTGTATGACGTCGCTGGTGGAAAGGTTGGATTTGCCCCGGCCGGTTGCCCCTGATGAATCGTAATCAAATTATGTGTTATTATTGCTTAGGCTGGCTTAATTAATAAGGTTGTTATTAAGCCGGCTACGTAAGTTTGATTTAAAGCATTGCTGATTGAAAGATCGTCGATGGATGGATAGTTTGGAAGAAAGCTATACATAAATAAGGTATAATATATAGGGAACTCTCCTTGCTTTGTTTTGAGCTTGAATGTTGTTGTTCATTGAGCCCTTTCACAAACGAAGATATTCCCAAGTGTCATGTTGGTAGTCATCCAAGATAGTTGAACAAAAAAGTCTATCAAGCTGCTGGTAGTGTTTTAAGAGAATTTGGGTGTCAATCCATTAATATCAAAGTAGATAACATTGCAAAGAACAACTCACCCAAAAGGAGGGCTACGACAAGAGTGAGCCATCCTTAACTCTATGCCAAAACCAAATGAAACAACATAATTAGGCAACCTAAAATGTAATATCATCCTAAGATTAAGACTAAAGCCAGTAACCTGACACTACTAGAGGAAGCACCGGAACGGAATCAAACACTAATCCTAATTTACGGAG
The DNA here is from genome assembly GCF_958449725.1 of Rosa rugosa. Classification (NCBI taxonomy): domain Eukaryota; kingdom Viridiplantae; phylum Streptophyta; class Magnoliopsida; order Rosales; family Rosaceae; genus Rosa; species Rosa rugosa. The sequence continues at coordinate 50,689,758 of NC_084822.1, read as the reverse complement.
AGGAGACTATGCCACCAAACCAAATAGTATTGGGCCGGGCCATCGAGTTTGTTTTATTCTAGTTAAATTTGATCTCATTCCCAAAGTATGATACAGTCTAGGGTCAGTCTATTAATAATTACAAAAGGGTGAAGAGAGTGAGAGCATACATGCCACAATGGCTGAAAAGAATAAGGAACAGAGTAAAAGGAATTTCAATTGATGTCGGTCAGTCTATACTAGTATACTCCGATGCCACACAACTGGATGGTCAATATAGAAACCCAAAAGATTCAGCCCCACCCACCAGATTCTGGTATGCGCTGTTTTGGGGAGAGGTTTGTCGACTCAAAATTCAAAACCAAAAATTCTCCATCAACAATTGTTTTCTTCTTACTTTCTCAATCGATAATTGATTATAGTCACTGTCAGAGACAGAAGAAATTGAAAATTTCAGCAAGCCCATTAGTAATTAAGAAACAAATGAAACGAAAAACCTTCTCTCAAAGGAAAAAGTCCGAAAAACTACCCAAAAAATAAAATAAAATCTAGTCACCAAAAAAAAACCTTAGTCACAAGGGAAGGAGCACTCCTCCCCTTCTCTTCAAAGTACCATTACCTATTCTCAATTTTCTGTTTAATCAGATCTCTCCCTTTAAACTCATTCTCAAAGATTTCTTAAGTTAAGTTCTCTTCTCGAGTTGAAGGCTAAAGTTGTTTTTGGCCATCTTCGTCGAATCCATATTCTTATGGGTTTAGAAGGAGTTTGTTGGGCAATTTGCTATTGTGCGCAGTTGAATCGTTGGAGACAAAATCATTCTCAAATACTGCCCAAGTTCTGCAGTCGATTCTTGGTTAGATGCAGTGGCCCTTGTGACAATACTGCTTCAGTTCGTGGTGATAATCATATTTTAAGTTGAATAATTCTTTTGCTGGTGATTATTATTTTTGTTATTTTGAGTGGGATTGGTTAGGGTTTAAAGTTGATTTTGGTGATGTCTCAGTGTCGCATTTGTCCGCTTGACGTTTTATTTGAGTTGTTATTGTTATTGTTTTGTTGACATTATCATCTTTGCTAGTAACATTTACTGAATGTTTGATGTATTATTGATGTTTATCTAACGCACTTGGTTGATTTGATTAAAAAAAAAAAAGTTTAAGAAACAAATCAGTAAGAGTAAGGGCCTAGAGTAATTAAGGTAAAGGCGTAAAGCCTAACAAAATATATTCCCAAAACAAAAGATGTGCCAAGAGTAAAGCTAGAGTAAAGCAAATATTGGAACTTGGAAGCTAATCATACAACTCAAGATAATTGTTTCTACTTTATTGATAAAAAAAAAAAAAACACAGAAAAATATCCTGAAATACCAGTCTACAATTTGATAATGTATCAACGGCCGAAAGGTAGTAATCATTTCTTGCGGTACAACTCATTCAAGAATCAATTATATGGCTAACCTAGCTTCGACCAGAATTCATCAACCCCATCCTTGTCCACAAGTTTAGGGTAGATGTATATGTCACCGCAAAAAAGGTTCAAGCTTGCTTTGCATTTTTGCAATGTGAATAAATGTAAATATCAACCTGGGAAATGGTTAATGACGTAGGAGAATGGAATAATGACAATGACGAATGTCATTTTCCAACTTAACTGATCCCACCACCAAAATCTTAACAGTGTTGTTTGCTTGCTTACCAGTAAAATCACGGAGAAGAACAAAAACCAATATTGTTATTTGTTGTTCCGATTTCAATTTTATTGTCTACTACGTACACCCGCCGATCCAATTAGGCATAAATAACAACAAAAATTAAAGCAAAAAAAAAGAGAAAGAAATAAATAAACTAACAGTTGTGATTAACCCTGGCAAAACTCTGGGCACGAGCGACGTGCGGTGGCGCGTCGATTACCGTTGCGGAGGACATCTCCATCTGGCAAATCCTAACGGCACCGACTAACCTCTCGGGCAACTCATCCTCTGTCTGCGCCTCCACCAGAAACCCCATGTCGATCGTCACGCTCGTCACGTATCTCAATGCCAGTCGCAGAATGGCCTTGGCGATCCCGGAGCTGGCGATATCCACGTCAATCTCCAAGTAGTTTGGTCCTCTATGGTAATTACACGTCAGCGCTTTCCCCAACAAACACGCGCTGTAATTCCCCACCGTTTTCTCAACGATCCACGGCCCCTTCACGATCCGATTCACGATCTTGAGCCGCTGGTTCCGGAACGCGTCGTCGCCGTTGATGAACCGGTGGAGGAGTGACCCCGACGGGATGGGATCCTCTGCGGCGAAGTAGAACACCGCGCTGTGCTGGTCCTTACCTGGCACCTGCAGATTCACAGCGAAGATGAAGCTCTTCAGGGACTTGCCTTGGGCTTGGGCCTTCCGCAGCGCGTGCGCCACACGGTTATCGGGACGGGCGAGTACATTTTCCAGCTTCGAACTGGATTTGAGCCAGTCGGTGGCCACCGGGGTCAGTAGGTAGTCTCCGGCGGGCGCTTTTTGTCGTCTTGTCAAGTAGTTTTTTCCACGGAGAGAGAATAGGTCGCCGGGAGGTGATGCCCAGCCGTTCGTTCCGGTGTGGAGGTCGACGTGGGGTAAGGATCCGCCTTGGATTGTCTCGGAGATCCAGTCGGCGGTGGAGGTTGTGGACTCTCCGGATCTGGAGCATTTGCCGGCGTGATCGACGACGGAACTCCGGTGCTTCGGCTTTGTCGGACACATACTACTCTCCCAGGTTTTGGTTTTCTCGGTGCGACTGTTCCCTATACAAGTGAAGAGTGGAAACCTCAATAGGATGGCTACACCGGGTGTGTATGATAAGAACCATACAGAGATGCCCTTAAGTTTTAAGAATATTACGATAAGAGCGCTTTATGCTGGAAGCGCATATAAATTTTTTTCCGTACAAAGCATATAATTTTTCTTTTCTTTTCCCCATTACTATTTTTTTTTTTTTTAAAGCATCCGGTGCTTTCTCCTTTTCCCATTTGGGGCATTTGGCTTAGTTTTTCAGTTATTTTTTTTCCCTCCGTTTATAGTTTATCTAAATTAGTCCCCCTTGTATTCGACAGTTTCATTAATACAGACTTGAGGGCAGTCGCACCAGCTATTTATTTCAAAAAAAAAAAAAAAAAAAAAGGTCTATTTTTCTTTTGGACAAATATTTGAATTAGCAACGGCGTGGGGTCTAACCGGAATTGTATGGGTTGATAGCCTGATATGGAGGCGGTAGCGGTGCGACACAGATCGGTGACTTGGAAGGATTTGTTGATTTGGATTGATGCTGGTTTTGTAGGCTATGAGAGGCTTTGCAATGTTTGAAGTGGATCAATGCTGGTTTTGAAGGACATGAGTGGCTTGGCGGCTCGGAGCTGGCTTTGGAGTGGCGCGGCAGAGGCTTCCACCACAAGATGATTGCCGGTCTGGAGATGATTGGTATTGTCTACGACGGGGTTATGAAGTTGCGTTGAGAATGGCAAGGGTGATGAAGGGGTGCCCAAACCAATTGGGGTGCCTAGAGTGATTTGGGTGGCTAAAGTGATTTGGGTGCTATTTGGACCCGGCATCAACTCTGGATTGGACTTATGGGCCTTAGGAATAGAGGATTTCAATAGCTTTTACAACAAACTATGAGACGTTTTACACCAAGTCAAATAATTTTTTAGAGTACCAAAACCTGCGTGCCTGGCCGTCTCCATTCAGTTCTTTATAAATATGAGAGATAACCACAGCCAATATCTAATCATAAAAACTCTGCTAGTGTTGACCAAACTAAATAAAAATCAGCAATCCAGTATCAAACCAAAAAAATGAGAGAAGGATTGGCATCAGTATCAGGCTATAAACATCAGCAACATATACTGCAATCTAAAGTCCAGCACAAGGCCATAGACCTCAATAGTAATATGTTAAGCCCTGAAGTACCATCCCAGTGCCTAGATTCACATTGAAATTGTTAAGCCACAAACCAGTCATTTCTGAACCAGCACATAAAATTAATCCCCCTATGATTGTTGAGACTGGCATCAGTATTTAGCTTATCAACCAAGAATGGAAGCTTCCATCACAATTGCATAGCCTCTGAAATCTACCTTGAATAGTCTTATTAGTAACAGATCAACTTTTTGCAAACAGATGATAATATGTCATGACAGGGAGGAGAATAGCAGTTCTTATCAAACAGTGTTACACCTCCATTTTCAAATATACTAGAGACCAATAACAAAATAGCAATGCTAAGGAACACCATAAAAATAGATAGCTTTGGACTTTGTAACATTAAAGATTAAGGCAGTCTAATAGGATCTCTGCATTTGCCATGTGACCTCCCCACAAATTTAACATCGTTTACTTTATCCTTACCACACCGGCTGTACCTCCCTCTGCCACTCAAAGGGATACTGACCAGGTGTGTCCTCTCTCTCTCCCTCCTTGATTGCATTACTCATTTGTATTTGTAGATTAGTGATGAGTAGGGGGCATGACATTTCAGGCATTATCTCAATCTAAAATTCTTCCTTGAACCTGATTTTTTGTCAAAAATCTATTCAGAAAGACTGTTGTAGTATTTGTTACATCAAGATGATTGTTGATGCAGGACAAATAGGGTTTATGGTTACACCAGTAGGATAGGGTTTCTGGTTGTTCAAGGAACAGTAGGGATTTTATGAGTTTAAGGATAGGAAAACTATGGGAAAAGGGATAGAACAACTAGCATCATAGTAGTAAGGTTCTAGGATAGGATTACTAGCAATAGCAGTAGGGTTTCTATGCATCACACCTAGGAAGCTTTCAATTTTATTAACCCAAATCTGAAAATAAAAGACTACAGAGGCATCTATATGTAGAGAGGTTAAGATAATTCTACATAAACTAGGATAAAACAACCCTAATAAAGTCCTAGTAAAATCATACTAATAAAGAACCTTCCTATTCTAGATTAAGAAGAATCGAAAAGAAATCCTAGTTGTAATATCCTAATAATATCAGCCTAAATTTACTTAAACTTTCCCACCAGGCAAGATCTCCACAAAGTCCATCACCATGTAAAGATTCCACTTGTATGCTTCATCATTCTTCATCAATTGTCCTATCAGTTCTTATGCAGATGACATGATATAAAGAAAATTGGGATGAGATACTCTAATGTTAGAGAAATGAAGATGAGGCTTTACTCTCTCTATCATTCTCGCTGTATCTTGCAACAATCACTGCTCCAAAAGAACCAAATCCCAAACATATTCTCCTCATCAGCCGCCACAGAATAAGAGCCAAGCCGACTACTACGAGAGAAGCTGCTGCACTCGATTTTCAGATCCAAAAATGCAGCATGAAGGTAAACCCCAAAAGAAGGAACCGAGTTTCATTGTTCAATTCTCACATCCAGCTTAGGAAACAAAAGAAAAGGCGCATTTGTTGCATCTCATTCTTGAACTGAAGAGATATACGTTACTTTATTTTTTTAAGTAATAGAGTCACTGGTGTTGTCATTTCAGGTATCATCGTAAATGTATGCTTGCAGTTTTATTATTTTAAAGTGTTTTAGGGGAAGACCAAAACTATACAAATGGCAGGTAACGAATGATGACCACCACAATTATATCATTCTGAACCAGTTAGGGTTTCCCATATACTGCGACGCTAGAATAGTCTACAACATTCACATGATGTTGCTTTGTGATATAAGACGTAAATAATCAAGTTCAAGATTCCATCTAAAGAAAACATTTTGTCACTCGGGATGCTCAAATTATTTCATGCAAAAATAATTGGTTTGGGCAAAGAAAATAAGACAAGGAGGCTTTAGGCAAAGTACTGGCCAATTAAAACTAGAGATCATGAATCACCGAACTGAGTGAATTTCATAAGTATGATAAAGTGAACTTCCATTGGTATGGTAATACACCATACTGGAGATTCTCTTGTAATATACGTATGTTTAACTTCCTGTTAAGTTTGATCAAGTATATAGCATTCCATCTGTCTCATCCAGTAATATTCAACTAATCAGTAAATACTTAGTATGAAATCATTTATCAAACTTATTATATAATTCAAGCAGATAAACCCTTAGCATTTTTCATTTATTATTCTCCCTTAAATTAATCAGCAACCGAAAAACAGTATTAAATTAAAAGATGGGAAATGGCACAAGAATCAAACAAGGCTGGTTCCTCTTGCTCATACATTCTCATAAACCAAAAGGAAACCAAATATAGAACACACTGACCTTATAAATTGCACAGATCACCCGATATATAACAAGAGAACTGCAGTGCCTGTTACTTGAAAACAAATTATGAATCGAAATATTAAAAGAGTGGAAGCTAAAAAACCCAAGAAATTAACAACACTCAAATGTGTCTGTTAATTCTCTTAAATTAAGTAAATTGTCGCACTCCATAATCTATTAGTACACGAACCAGTAACTGCAGTAAATAACAAGGACGACTAGCTCATAATCAAACTTAATTAACATTCTTCCCACAAGAAATCAACAATTTTTTTTGTCGCAGATCAAAACCTGTTGCTTAGTGTGCTTTTCTCCTCTGGGGTTGTTTCTCTTTCTCAGTAGCTAATCTGTATATCCAATAGACCTATATCATGATGATGCAAAAGGAGAACAGAATCAGATATCAGAGACTAAAAGAAGAAACAAAACGGAGCGGAAGTAAAAAAGCTTGAGCATACCAAAGCGAGGACATGAGCTGCTATTAGGAGAAGCACGATGAATGGCACTGCCTCGAGAAACCATGGCCGTAGAGATGGCGGTTGCTGATTCGCCATTCCGGAGAGTGATGAGTCAAACTCTCCTGCAATCAATCACAAGGTTTATTCGAGTAACCGGAGCAGAATGCGAGTATGTGAGAACCGGGGGTAGAAGTGGGTCGGATCTAGAATTGGGTCGATTTAACACCACAGCTGCCGGCTTATAAAACTCCAAGCCCAATCTCCCCAATCAAATCCAAGATTTATCAGGTAGTATGTAAGTTTGAACTTAAACCCTAAGCATGATCTTTTAAGTTGAACTTTGTGTAATTAAGTTTTTTATTTTTGGGTCTGAATTGTGTAATTAAGGCAGGGGAGTGAAATTCACACTTTCCAAACTAATCTCCCGCTACATGTGCATGAATCCAAATGCATATTTTTTTTTGAGAAAATGAGATACTTTCATTCATATATCCATGACCAGAAGGCACGTACATCGAATGCTGTATTACACCAAAATCATACATGGTATAAGCTATCAGACAAAGGACAGGTGACCCTCACTGTTAACACATGCGCTCACTTATTGAGCCTACATACAGGAGATCAAATCCTTACTACAAAACCTCTCTTTTGAAAAGTAAACCTAGTCGCCTAGAGACCTCAATTGGTGTACAACTAGAGAGAACTAAGAAGCAAGTAGTAAAAGACTCAAAGTCAAGTACTAGGCAAGGAGACCCGGGAACCAAAAGCTTCCCAAGCCCTTGTCTCGAGAATCCTCAGTCGTAACTACTCAAGAGGATTTGCTAGAGGCACGAAAGTGCGTAGTTCCCTAACAAAATTAGAGAGTAATACAAACCTAGGATTCCAAAACAAGGAAATATACTAGTAACTAAAAACATTAAAATATAAAATAAAACATTTTAATGGATTAGGGCATAACCCCAGCCCAAAACTTGAGCCCAAAAAGGTCACCAAAGGGATCACTCAGGCCCATCTTCTTGGTTTGGACCAGTCCACCGATCCTCCCTCACCCGTCGTGCACCACAGTCCGGCCAACCACATCGCCGCGTCGCCACGATCTGCACCGCTGTACCATATCCGCGATCCAACCCGCCGAGCCACGCTGGCGCAACCAAATGCATATTGAATCTGTTGGCCACAAATTAATCAAAGTTTTGGACTTGAACGCTAAACATTAGGTTTTATGTTAGGTCATTCGAACAATCTTACCAGTGATGGATTAAATTTGATTGTTGCAGTCAAAAATATAAAAAAGATTTTATTTTTTATTTTTTATCTATTACATTTAACCCCAATTTCACTGCTGAATATTTATTGTATGAATATTAATAATAAAAGAAACTAAAACTATTTGATCCCAAAAAAAAAACAGGAAAAAACCAGAGGAGGCGGTTTGGCGTGGAGGAGTTCACTGCTGATAAAACGTGGCAGCTTTCTGGGTCTCTTTTCCTCTGGAGCACTACTAGAAACACTTGCTGTGGAAAATCAATACCTGATGGGTTCGCGAGCTCCGCTGCACTAAATTTATGCTGCCGATGAGGAATGTCTTTGCCACTGTCAAGCTTCACCGCCATGCCACTCTCCTCTCCCAAAGTACGTACCGCTCCTCTCTTTTACTTTCTTTTTCGCTCGCATCATCCCTTCACTTAGGATTTTATTTTATTTTCTGTTTGTTTATTTGAGGAAATGCAGGATCAAACTATAATCCAATTGCTTATTCTCTTGATTTTTTGCTTAATCATATTGGCAAATACATACATTCATACATACATACATAGACAACATAGGTCGAATTCTGAATATGTTATAGTGCCCTCAGTGGTTTAGCTTGGTATTTACAATTCTCAACTTACTAATTAAAAATTGTGCAGCTCTATGCCATGAAATTTATGTGGAGACCATAATACAGAAATGCATACCTTTGGGATGCCACAAGTTTATTGAAATTGGATGGAAACAACACAAACACAATGGGTCTCCATATTACTGGCTACAACGACATTCGTGAGTTCATGACAAGTTTATCAGTATTTTTAATACCGGTGATGCAAGACATTTTTTTTTTTTTTTGGATTTTTTTGCTTAACTTGTCTCCTGTTATGCAGTTTTTCCACGGGTTTCACCAGCGTGCACGGTGAGAGTCCGTCCGCCGAATATGCAAAGTTGAGGAAGGAGTCACTAGAAAGTGAATTTGGACATGCTCTTGGAGCTAATCGCTCCAGAAGTTTTTCTGCTGCCTACCGTTTTGGTCCATTTTTGGCTTTGTATAGAGCAGCAATTATTTCGTTTCATGTGTTGAAGCTAACAATCTGGCAATTTTTTGTTCAAGACATAAGGAAACGTGCCATCAAGGTAATTGACTAATATTTACTTCCGTTACATGATGCTCTGTTTCATATGGTTTTTTAGTTGTGTCTGTTGATTTAGAAACACCCCAGAGAAATTGAATTCTGGTGGCTGGTCACTACGAATTTAAGTTTTTGCATTTCTGTCATTTCAGGTTAAACATGACCAACTTTTTACCCCTATTTTTACTGACTTAATAGCATCATATGGGAAACTTTGGATGCTATGTATAACTCAGTTTATGTAACTTATTCTCGTAAACAAGTTTCTAACTAAATTTTACAGAAACTTTAATGTGATTTATTGCAGTTTCGTGAAACTCTTATCCGCTTGGGACCTTTCTATATCAAGGCAAGTCACTATATCTGTTGTGAAATTTTCAAGACCAATTTTATTTCTTTTTCATGATCTGTAGCATCTAAATGAATGCAACTTTTATATGATTTGCTCTTTCTAATTGCACGATAAAAGGATGTAACTAATTAACTCAATGATGTTTGAAGTACAGCTTGGTCAGGCTTTGAGCACTAGGCCAGATATACTACCAACTCAATACTGCCAAGAGCTTGTTAAGTTACAGGTTACTAGATTTCTTTCATCCATGAGCCCCTTCGCTAGCAGCCATTTAATTAAATGTTATAGCTTTTACTGAGATAGATCTCTTAAATTTTTCTTATCAAATCTTGACTGTATGTTACAGGATCAAATACCCCCATTTCCAACCCCTGTAGCTATTAAATCTATTGAATCCCAGCTTGGAGTTCGTGTTTCAGACATTTTTGCTGATATTAGCCCACAGCCTGTTGCTGCAGCATCCCTAGGGCAGGTCTATAAAGGTTACAGAAGTCTTTTTAATGGTCATATGCTTAATTAGATGGATGTAGATTCTCCTAGAAAATGTTTAAATAATGACTTCTATTGTTGCTGAATGGTTTGTTTTTTTGTTCAAGTTTGCAGCTCACCTGCACTCTGGGGAGCTGGTAGCTGTTAAAGTACAAAGGCCTGGCATGTCACTTTCATTGACCCTTGATGCCTTGTTATTCCATATGATTGGGGGCCAATTAAAGCGATTTGCCAAGGCCCGCAAAGATCTATTAGTGGCAGTGAATGAGATGGTGAGTGGTCTGGATTTCATGTGGACTGGTTTCTTTCATTTCCTTAAGTCTCCATTATGTATAAGAATCTAGAGTTGTTGATCTTATTCTAGGGTTTATGAATATAGTAGGCTTGCATGCATGTGCTGACATCTTTACATTGTAAGTTGGTCGCCATGATAACGACAACAAAATTTTCACTTTTTCATGTTATAATTGTTCTCTTATAGTAGGATTCCTTCCTTTGTGTTTCCATTTTTTTTGTTCACCTTTATGTTTCTTTCTTTTGGTATATTCAATTTGCCTGACACTTTGGGGGCATTGTATGGTCTCTCTTGAATGAACAGGTGAGGCACATGTTTGATGAAATTGATTACATTCTAGAGGCAAAAAATGCTGAACGTTTTGCTTCTCTCTATGCTTCACATCCACGTAAGTTTTCCTCCACATGTAACAAGCACAATGTGTTCAGTAGATGTTGAAGTCTTTATACAATGTTGGTCAGCTGGTGTACCACCCCTTCTATGATGTTCACACCAGTGATTAGAGGAATGCTTGCTTGTTGGGACATCATGTCTTCTGGGTACATTCCAGTGTGAATTTTTTTTTTAATTTTTTTTTTTCAAAATATGCCTAAACCACTTTACCACTGTTAAATACACCTTCTATGATGGTCACGTCTTGGCTTTATCACTGTTAAATACATATCTTCATGTTATTTGAGAATGCTAAGTTTTAAATAGCATGGTCTTAATTTTAGTGTATAAGAATTAGGAATTTATTATATAGTATGGGGAGTGATTTTGGCAGTCATAAAAGTGGAATGCAAGAGATGAAATATATGGCAAAGTGGAGTGCCAAAATGAGTGCCCTATAACATATTGCTGTAGCTTAGTTTAAAAAGCTAGTACATCCTGTGATATTATTCTGCTATACCAGATGGCAGTTCACTTCTAGGAATTTGTTATATATGAGAACTCGTCATATTCTGTGATGTGTATTTTCTACAAAAGGGAGCTTTTATATCAGTAGAGGTTTCTTTCTGATTGACAGGTGACGAGAAAAAGGATTATCCAAATGCTACAGCTGGGAAAACTCGTAGACATAAAGAGGCAAACTGTATAAAAGTGCCAAAAATATATTGGGACCTTACCCGTAGGGCAGTGCTGACAATGGAGTGGATTGATGGAATAAAGCTTACAGATGAAATTGGCCTAAAGACGGCCTTTCTGAACAGAAAAGAACTCATTGACCAGGTACTTGGATGGAATCACTCCACGTCTATCTGCAGTGGCAATTTTTGTTAATCTGTGTTTCCACTTGTGGCATTGCAGAAATAGAAAATAAAGTGATAGGCTACTACACTACAGCAAAGAGAGTTTAATAATTGAATTGAGCTAGAATTTTAATTTTCTAGTTAAACCCTAGGCAAGTTAAGATCTGATGTCATTATCTAAGTCGGCATGTAAAATAACAAATGGCAACTAGTGGGCTGGTCAAAGGTTTGCCTTGCTCAAATGTAGAAGTATTCCTAGATGCTCTTGCAGCAACTAGCAATGAATATGAGTTTGCATTGTATGTTAGAAACTAAGACTGCAGATAATTTGGCTCTTACATTTTCCTTTATCTGTCTTTCTAGGGATTATACTGTTCTTTGAGACAACTGCTTGAGGTGGGATTCTTCCATGCTGACCCACATCCTGGTAATCTTGTTGCCACTGATAGTGGTGCTCTTGCATATTTTGATTTTGGAATGATGGGTGATATTCCGCGACATTATCGCGTGGGGCTTATTCAAATGGTAAGTACTGTTGAATTATTTGAAGCTCAGGGCTCATGTTTAGATTTGTTGTGTATGTAGGAGTATAGTTTAAATTCCCTTTGTAAAAAATATAATTTAGATGGGAGGTCTGGCATTTTGTTAAGAGTAATTGCATCGTGCCCATTTTTTCTCTCCATTCATGTATACTTTCCCTAATGCTAACCTACTATTGAGTTGCATGGGAGGTCTGGGAACAAAAGTAAGAGAACGAGTTCAATGGCTAGAAAGAAATAGATGGACAAGTGGATTCAGTGGCTGCTACATTTTATTAAGCTAGTTCTGTTTTGATCGTTTAACATTTGGTGGCTCAGTTTTCTTTTCTACTACTATTCTTGACTTTTTAAAATATTTAAATTGCAATTTTATCTCTTGTTGGCTTCAGGGCACTGGTCCATTCTTAAAATAGTATTCTATACTTGGATTTCATGCCCTTTGATGTTTTCATTCAATTACTAACATGTAAAAGATAATGCTACACAGACCAAGTTTTCTTGTACCACATGATGTGCAAATTAATGTGGGCATTTTTTACATTGGTCTCTTTGGAATTATTGGATGTTTAAATTCCACATGAACTGCCACATCATGTTCTTAATCTATCTAGCATCATTTCATGTAAATTTTATAGTCAGTGGCCTCACTGAAAGTATCTCATTAGGTTGTGTATTTTTGTGGTTTCTCTCTCTTTTGTATATGACATAGCTATATTTATCTGCCAGATGATTGACATGTTTGTTGATAAGTCTTTGTTTCTTTCAGCTTGTGCACTTTGTTAATCGTGACTCTCTGGGTTTGGCAAATGACTTTCTTTCTTTGGGATTTATTCCTGAAGGGGTTGATATACAACCAGTTGCAGATGCAATGAAAGCATCCTTTAGTGACAGGAACAGACAATCTCAAGATTTTCAGGTTTGTGCTTCAGCCCGTGTATGCATATTCATGTAGACCATACTTTTGGCTATGTGATCTCTTCAATTATTGTTTTGAATATATACATGGGATTAATAGTGCGTACAAGTATTATGCTAACTCTAAGAACTTGAAAGCTCATTGCACGCATTAGGTCCATCAGATCTGTTCATTTTGAATTTTAGCAGTATGTGACCGCGTTTAAATTGAGATGGCGTGGGTGTGACTATGACCTCTGAAACGGGATCTTGTTAGTTGGAGCAAGGGATTTAAAAATAAAAAATAAAAATAAATAAATAAACAACAACAACAGATTTTATATATGTGCATGTTCAACTGAGAATCCTGTGTGGAACTGTGGAAGTGTATTACACCAGTTTTTCTCTACTTGACTGTTAACATACAACTGTTTTTTTTTTCTTTTTCCTTTTCTTTTTCTTTTGGAAAACAATAATAATAATTTAAGGTCCTGGAATTTCAGTATCAACAAATTAGGTCACTCTCGATAATTATCTAAGCTTGTACATGATAACTTGGTTTGAAATTTTGAATACACACACACACACACATTTATGCAACAACAATGGGGTTTTTGGTGAACTGTCTTCCTGCATTGCTTCTCCCTTTGTTAGACACTCATTCAATGAATTGTAGGGAATAATGGACCAACTATACAATATTATGTATGAATTCAACTTCTCTCTTCCTCCGGACTATGCCCTGGTGATAAGGGCTCTGGGATCACTAGAAGGCACGGCCAAAGTTCTGGATCCTGATTTCAAAGTTGTTGAGAGTGCATATCCTTTTGTGGTTGGAAGACTTTTGGCTGACCCAAATCCTGATATGAGAAGAATTTTAAGAGAACTTCTCATACGCAGTGATGGATCCATAAGGTGGAATAGGCTAGAACGCCTGGTAGGTTGCTTATTCTTTCATTTTCCCTTGATAGTTCATGCATATAGAAGCATACATTTTTATGTACATAATAGATACTATGTACTATAATGTATGGAGTTTTAAAAAGGTCCTTCAAAGTTCATGTGTCATTGTATATGTTTGATTAGGAGTCATTGACCAAGTTGTTGAACAAAGAATCCTCTGTTCCTTGATTTTGGGATAGATGACTTAGTTTATTGTTCACATTAAGCAATTCACCCACAGTCTACAACATAGAATTCCTTTCAAGTTAATTGTATTCCTTAAAACCATAAATCCAATTCTTAATAGGCATCTATATCTTTTTCCAGATTGCAGCAATATCTGAACAGGCTTCTGAGTCTGTTAGAGAGTCCCTTAATTCGGAGGAGAGTAGTACTCCTAATCCTTTGAGAAGGAAATCATTTGACATGCATGCTGTTGTTGCCGCCACTGAAGATCTTTTACACTTCATTCTCTCTGCGAAGGGTCAAAGGGTACGTGTATTCCTTGTTCGGGATATAATTGGTGCAGCTGATGCTTTTTTTCAGGATGAAGTTGTTGGTAACATGTTCAATGACAATCCCGAAGCCAGAGACACACTTGACTCAGAGGTTCTCTCACTTTCTCCTATCAAATTATCAGAGGGATCATAATAATCACTTTTAAAGTAGGCTTCATTAACTCCAAACAAAAGTTCACCCTTGAAGTAACTCAAGTTGGTATGCTAAATTCAGAAGTTACACTTAACTCAAGCTTGTATGCTAAGTTAAAGAGTTGCACCCAGTTTTTGCAGAGGAAAATGCATGAGATGTATATATCTGATTACCACATCAATTAATATGCAAAGTTTATCACACCCATGAGAAAAGATGTTGGTGGAAAATAATAAAAGCGAGTTGATGGAGAGAGATGAGGTTACTTATGTGTTTTTTCTCCTGTTTTTGCAGGGACATACCATGCTCGTGAGGGTGGTAAATGGGTTTCACTATTTCAGTCAAGCTGTAAAGTTGGCCCCAGAGGTGTGGACAGCAATGCTTATACGCGTGGCGTTTACACCAGAGGTTCATAGGTTTACTTTAGATATCTTTTCGTCGCTACTCATTCATTTTAGTGGCAAAATCCCAGAAACTACTTTCATTTCTCTATCTAGACTTATGCACAAGTTGGTAAAAAACCGCAGCTAATTTAAGTCATAACAGTATTATATATTTATTTATTTACTCAAGTTTTATCAGAACCCATTTTTACTGCTTGTTTCATTAGTTTGTATATAGGACTTCTCACTTATATATGAAAGGGTAAAGGTCACCGTGCATTAACGTTGTAGTCAAGTTAAAGACTTTTGTTTCTTTCACTTGAAACATAGTGCACGGTATTATATATTGATTGATGTAATAGCTCAAAAGATTTGGCATTGTATCGGATACCAGCCTTAGGTTATTGCCCTCAGCAGAAGGGAATTAATGGGACCAGAAAATATTAGAATATTCTCTCATATAATAGCTAATGACCTGAACAAATTTGAAAGAATTAATGATCAGAAAAGTGAATGCCTTCTCATGCATTAATACCAATAGTTAGTACCAGCAGTATCAGAATGTATGTAAGAAAAATTGAGTTCTGCAATTCCTTCATAAATTGGAGTCAGAATGTACCGAGTTTGAAGATATGGCTAAATCATTCCAATTCATAATTTCTCTGCGAGCTTACCAGAAAAATGAGTAAATCCAACAGAACTGAATGTATGCGGCTCCATATGAAAAGATAAGAGAGTTTCCAAGTCACATGAATTATTGCCATGTTTTCTCACTTTGAAGGAGTTGCAACTTTCAAGATAAGGAGAACTATTTCAACTTTTTTCTTTTCTTGTTTTTTTTTTTTTTTTGAAGAAGAAACAAGATCGAGTAAATCTAAAAAAAAAAAAACGCGCAAGATTAGAGCCCTAGGTTTTTTTAACAAAGTGTGGCGGCGGAACTACTTTCTGATTGCTGTTTGTTCTGGCTCCGGCAAGGCGTCATGTTAATGCTTCAGTGCTGAGTGGTGGCCACAGAACATCGAAACCGAGATCAACATTTGGCAGCACGGAAGCAGATAGAGTTGAGGCACATCGAAGATAGCAGATCGGTGTCGGGTTGGATCTCTTACTGTCGGAGTTAGCCATCAGCGTCGGATTAGATATCTTGATCGTTGATTTTGCTCGGGTTGATTTCTTTCTAGTGGTGGATGGTCAATGCTTCTATTTTGTGGGCCTATAAGGAGGGTGCCTTACTACCTTCATCTATCATTTAGTGATGAGGGTGGGTCTGACCTAAGAGATCGACATTCTTGGGCATTTGAGTCGATATATGGTTGAGGACCAACCGTTTTCGGATCACGACCGCTACATGAGTTGGTGATATATGGATAAGGGGTTGCTCCTATTTATTTGCTAGAAAGTGACATTCTGTTGGTATCACAATTAGATGATTGGCTAATGGGAGGTTAGCTGATGATTTTGCCTTACAAGACACAGAGTGGTTCTTTATATTATAAGTGCGCTGCTATAACAAGCTCAAAACAGATTTGTAATGAGTTACATTTACTTGATAGAATTTCGGGAGATTCAAGTACATGGTAGACTCTAGCCCTTGTTAATGGCTATTGTTTTTTTTGTGTGATTCTGAACGACAATGTAACTCCCCACCCCACCCTTGATGTTAGTGAAATTTGAACCTGTGACCTCCACGGTGTTAGTTAGGCTAGCTAACCAACAGGCCACGGCTCAGCGACATTTAATGGCTATTGAATCTAATGAAGTTAATATCCTTTTGAAAAAAAAAATCTTGTAATCTAAAAGATTATAATGTGGGAATGTCCAAAAAATTTCAACTACCCTAGTTAGAGAAAAGGACCTATTCAAATCCCTGATGTAGAATCGTTGGTTACAGATGCCTACAGCCGATAGGGTCCAAGCTCTAACCACAAAAATCACTTTTTTTGGGCAACATATGATGAAGATATTCTACAAGTTCTGAAACATTCTTATAGCCAACCTCAAGAAGAGACTAATCCCTTTTGACCTCGTGTGCCAAAACTGCTAGTAACATGTAAAGAGAATTAATTTGCTCACCACTTGAGCTAACCTCAAGAGCTTATCTCATTGACAAGTTTTATTCCAACTTATTTTCATTTAAAGTAAATAAACATATTATGATTTGTTGGAGCATCTATGTTCAAGTTCTAGTGGCGGCATGGGGTTCTTAACCATTTACCCAATTTGGGCCCAACAAATGCTCATTTACTTTATAAAAGATTTGTGTGCCCACTTACCCCATTTAAATATAAAAAGACAAGTTTGCCCTCCAAATAATTAAAAAGTCATTGGAGACTTCACCAGAATCCCATAACAGGCCGCCAGAATCCCGTCACCAGCCGCTAGAGGTTCCCAAAGAAGTCGCCGGAGACTTTTATTATCCCCTAATAAAACCCAATAAATTTTTATTGGGGGGCAATAAAAAGTTTATTGGGTATGATTGAGAGGCAATAAAACTGGATGCCGGACTCCTGTCATAGAACCGGATTCCGACGACCGGTGATCGCAGTCCGGTGAAGTCTTTCTCTCTCTAAGTGACAAAGGGAGAGAGGGAAAAATTGTCCCAAATATAAACAAAAAACAATAAAAAATAACTTAATTGGGTATTAGGCCAAAAAATATGTAATTTGTTTGGTAAGTGGGCAATCCTATAGGGTGGTGTTTGTTACATGGGATTGTATAAGATTGGACTGTCTTATTTATTAGAATAAGAGTTATCCCATGTTTGGCTGAAACAAGGACTCACTTAAATGAGACTATGCAGTCCCCGAATCTACCTCCGCACCTTCTTACATAGTCTCCCCAAATTTCACCGGACTGTGAAAGCAACGCTCGGTCTTTCTTCGCTTCTCGTCGCTCACTTGCATCTTTCGCTTCGGTCTCCTTCAACTAGACCAGGTTTAGTTTCTCTCTTTACTCGATCATACTCCCTTTCTTGCGTTAATCATTGTTCACTCTTTCCTTCAATCCCCTCTACCTTCTTCTTCTTCTTCTATCTCTTTGGTGTCTGGGTAGCTTGATCTGCTAAGATTTTGATCAATTTGTTGTCTGAGTAGCTTGACCTGGTAAGAATTGTGATCAATTTCACGTTTTTGCTTTGCTCTTCTATTTTTTTTTTTTGGGTTTAAGAAATGTTTTTTGTTCAAAGGCTAATTACTCACCAGAAATTTGAGTTCTTGCATGCAATTCGATTACCACAAATTCGAGTTGGGTTCCTAGTCAGTGGCAATAAAGACCTCTGATTTAGATTATGAGAAGAAATAAGAAAAGACAGTCGGAGTACAGAACCATTGAAGCAAGAGCTGGACAAAGAAGACATATTTGTGAATTTGAGTTTGATTTTGATTTTTGCTTTTGGTATTTGAGATTTGATCTAATGTTCGGAAAATTGTTCAAACTAGTTGTGGTGTTACGTGATAAAGTCTGGGAGAGCAGAGAGAGATTGGGGGATTGGTTGCCTTGCCAAACCATATGTTTTGTTTTCAAAAATTTCAGATAAGTTGAGATCTGTCTCTATGTTTTTTGGATAGTTCATCAAGGCTTGGTTAATCCTTAATCAATTAGTTGGTTCTTTGTTCTACTCCACCAATCATTCTCCTGGTGTTCTTTCTTGTGTTGTTCTTTCTTATTAAGAGTTCGTTCTTCTGTTGTAGTCCTACGGAGCACCAAACATGGATCAAGATTAGTTTAGCATAAGCCAGGCTTGAGAAGTCCAGGACTCTTGTAGAAATTAAGGTGAGGCATGGTAGTCTCGTGAAACAAACATGCCCTAAATGTTTGGATAAATGGGATTAGTACTGTAGCTCAAATTTGGGTAAATGGACAGTTTCTCCTTATAAAAAGAGTAAGCCCTATAATGAATTTAATTCCCTTTGATTAATGGGAATTGCTAGTCCTCAATTTTAATAATTTTTTTTATGATATTTTCAACTTTAAAGATGTCAAGTTAAAAATAGAGTTCCCTCACTACGATAGTGTCTTATGGATGGACGAGTTCCTAAACTAAATCAAGTTTCTCACATTCTTTCATAATCCCGCACGTAAATGAGTCAGTCTCTTGGGCTATATGAGTCAATATCTTGTCTTTTACAGTCACACAAACAGGAGAATTTATTCTAAAAGCAGAAAAGCTAAAGCTGCACGAAATCGTCACAACTCTTATGCACGAAGGTGTCTCGAACCGTTACGAGTTGTATCCAAAAACATGGGAAGAGATGTATTCATGTCACCAAAAGAAGCCCAAGCTCATGGAATTGGTAACATTGGTTAAAAAATGAATTTCCATTGAGGGGTTTTATTTTTGATACAAATTTCCATTGAGGGGGTTGTTGAAGGCAAGGCTGTAAGTCTGTAACCACTAATCAGTATTTTGCATTGACTAGGTCTCAATCCTACGTATGATTCGCTCCTTTCCACCACTTTTAGTACCCACCCAAACAAACAAACAGTACTACCATGACATCATCATTTCTTTATTAATAACTTTTTTTATCAATTGCCCTTCTGTTATCTTCTAAAAAAAAAAAAAAAAAAAAATTTTTTGCATTTTTAATTTTTCACAATTATTATTTAGAATTTTCGGAATTTTAGTTTGAGAAAATTCAACTTGTAATAATTGCTTCTTGTGCTTGCGTTGCCAAACTGAAACCAAAAATAGCAGAGAATCCGCTTTGGCTTCTCTCACTCCGTCTCGTCCTTGTCTTCGCTTTGAAACAAACCTTTAATTTCTCTCTTCACTCCTCCTTTCATTTTCTTTTCTATACGCCTCTCCCCTTCGGGTATTTCCTCTCTCTCTAAATCTCATATTAATCTCAATTATTACCTGATTTTCCAATTTTTTTTTTCTTTTCGAATTGTATTGATGAACAACACGATCCATGGATTTGTTTTGTTGTTCAATTACATCAAGTTTGTTATTTAAATTTTGGTTTTGGCATGATATACAGGTCAAACTCTCAGTAATTTATGAAATCAGAGATGATCCCTAGGTGATTTGAGCTTTATTTTTGCTTGCAACAACAATAACAATCGATTATATAGGTCGTAATCTGCTCTCTAAATATAGCAATTGCAGTAGAGCCCTATTATTTCAGTTTCTCATTCTGGCAAAAGAAATAACGAGTGGGCAATTTCAACATTCCAGCAATAACATGGGTTATCTCAATTCCGTTTTGTCATCTTCAAGCCAGGTTCATGCTGACGACGCACCCGTAAGCGGTGGTGGCCTCAGGTTGCTTATTTCTCAATTCGGATCTAGGGCTTCTTCTTTTTTTCAATTGCTCTTGCCCCATCATAATTTTATTTTGCTTTTAACAAACTATTTTTGTTTACTTTCTGTTTTTCGCATTGTTAGAGCTGAAATGCTATCTATGTTTCTAGTATGATGTGTTTATTGTCATTGAGCTCTTCAGGAACAGCAAGTGATTATCAATTTGTCTTTGTCTAATTTCCTGCAAATGTTTATGTTTTGGGGAATTTTCATAACAAGGATCTGCTGACGCGTTTTATTGTAATGTATTGTATACATACGTACATGAGGAGACCTTTGTTATTCTGGGTCCTGATGATATACTGCTTACGCATAATGTTCTTTGATTTGGTTGTTCCACTAACCCTGAACTATGTCGTATATCTTTGTTTAACTGGGGAAAGGGCAAAAGGGTGATAAAATTTAGTTAGCGACGCGACCAATTATAAATGTTAAAATAAACAAGAGTCGGCACTTATAGAAACTTGCAATTTATGTTTCATTGTTCTGTCGTGTCAGGCTGCATCATGGTTTGTACATCTGACTTTATTATGGTTTGTCGTGTTCGCCAGAGGCAAAAATCAAGTTTTTGCATATTATTTTGTTTTGCCTGTGTGATGGATCTTCCAAACAATATTGTCTGGAATTTTGTGATTGAGGACCTTCTAGAAAATCTTTCCGTTTGCGTTATGATTTTTCTACAAAGTGCCATTTTCTCTCAATGTATGTCTGTGAGTGCTGAACTCATATATGGAAACATGTAGCTCATATCCTTTTGCTATAGAAACTCATCTTTAATTCCATTCATGCATGGATCCCTTTAAATTGGGCTATTTATCATTGCCATATTGGAATTGAATATTATTCCTCACCTTTTAATTTTAAGTGTTTATGTTACATTTTAAATTCATCCACTGTTGAAATTTGTCTGACACTAGTTATGATGTTAAATGTGGCAACAGTCAGAATGGAAAGTTCAGCTATGGATATGCAAGTTCTCCGGGAAAAAGATCTTCTATGGAAGATTTTTATGAGACAAGAATTGATGGTGTTGAGGGAGAAATAGTTGGTCTCTTCGGAGTTTTTGATGGTACATCTCTCTCTATTACTCACTAATATCCATGATTGTGAAACTTGAATAAGTAAATATTTAATAAGTGAATATGGTGTGCTTGGCATGCAATGTATTGAGTATAGACAATTGTCAGATGTCTGTGAGTGCATGGATATCTATTCTTTCTTAATGTTAAATTCTCTAGTGTTGGTATCTCTTTTCTCCACTTTAGTATTGATATGATTCTTTTCACCTGCACATCCTGTGTGGCTTTTAGTGGGTATCAACAAAAGCTCACTGGATGTGATAGCAGTTGGTACGGTATAATATGGTATTAATGTTGAGTGGGTTTAGCTTTGAGTCACAGTTGAGACCTCACCGTATATGGACACTGGAACTTTTGTCTTTACAACACTGTGATGATCTTCTGACCAGATGAACGTTTGGGATGACCCCCTCTTCATTGGTTTCAAGCTTCACATGCTTTCATTCACTTTAATTGCTAATCAAACTTAAATAGCTTCTGAGTTCTGATGGACTCTGTTGTAGTCATTTTTCTACTTTTTACTGTTGGATTAGTTTTCTTAGCAAGTCTTTTAAGTACTTAATTACTGTTCTCCTGTTTGTATAACAAAAAATATTCATTTTCATGATCTTTATATAGTTGCATGCATTTGAAAATAAGCAGATAGATGACACAGAAAAATTCTGCATTGTGATTGAATCAGGTCATGGGGGTGCACGTGCTGCTGAATATGTCAAGCAAAATCTGTTTAGTAATTTGATCAGGCATCCAAAGTTTATTTCTGACACCAAATCTGCCATAGGTTTGGCACTATTACCTATAGCCAGTAACCTTATTGTTGCTTTCTTGTTGTTTTTGAAGAAACTAACACTATGTAAAATTAAATTTGCCTCTTTCCTCAGCTGATGCATACAGCCATACAGACTCTGAATTCCTGAAGTCAGAAAATAACCAGAATAGAGATGCTGGGTCAACCGCTTCCACTGCTATCCTAGTTGGTGACCGTTTGCTTGTCGCAAACGTTGGGGATTCCAGAGCAGTGATATGCAGGGGTGGTAATGGTAAGAATTTGAAGATTGTTCCCTCAGTTGTGATGTTAGAGTAGTGAATTTATCCCCGTGTCTAGTGTTTGGTGAGATGGGCTTATGGCTAGAGAGGCTTGCAACTTTATCTAAATAGGATATGGACTTGCAACTATATGCTGATTGTCTATTTGTTACAGTATTCATGTATCACGGTTTAATAATATGATCTTATTATATTCTGCAGCAATAGCTGTTTCAAGAGATCACAAGCCGGACCAAACTGATGAGCGGCAACGGATTGAGGATGCAGGAGGATTTGTAATGTGGGCAGGTAAGGTTTTTCAATGATTGTTTTGAAGCGTTCACATGATTTGTAGTTTGCATTCTTAATGGTGGAGATGATAACAACAGGAACTTGGAGAGTTGGAGGTGTTCTTGCTGTTTCTCGTGCATTTGGAGATAGGCTGTTGAAGCAGTATGTTGTTGCTGATCCAGAAATCCAGGTTTGATTCTCATTATTGATAATTAATGTCAATACTTATTTTTAAGTGATTTAGTTCATTCGTAATCTTTTATCTGATGAACTTGGAAGTTAGATATTGCTGGCTTATTATCTGTAACAGTCCTATGCGATTTCAAGTCCCAGTTTAAATAGACATTTCTTGAATTGAAGAATTAGTTGATTTGTAGGCCTTATGCTTCTGCATTTTTGAATTGAAGAATTGGTTGATTTATATACCTTATGCTTTTGTTGCTTGCTTCTTTCTTCAGCTTTTCAGAGTATTTAATTAGCCTTTTTTTTTTTTTTTTATAATTTGGCAGGAGGAAAAGATTGACAACAGTCTTGAGTTTCTTATCCTTGCAAGTGATGGACTGTGGGATGTTGTCACCAATGAGGTTTACCATGATTTTCCATTCTTATTACTATTCTGTACTTCTTGTCAATGCACTGAGGGTGGAGGGTGAATGACATCCTGCCACGTCTCGTACCATACCATTTTTGACTTGCCACACAGTTATTAAAGAATGTGGTATTTGTTGTTTGTACTTTTGCTGGGACTGTCAAGTTATGACTGTGGTTTGAGTGATTCTATACCCTGTTTTCAGGAAGCCGTTGCAATGATCAAACCAATTCAGGACCCAAAACAGGCATCAGAGAGGCTAATGCAGGAAGCATATCAGAGAGGAAGTGCTGATAATATTACTTGCGTTGTTGTCCGTTTCTTGGCTAATCCAGGCGGTTCATCACGAAGCAGTTCTGGCTAAGCACCTTATCCAGCTCAGATCAAGGGCTTTGATTCCTTCAGACTGGTAGGTGGGCTGCAATAAAAGAATTCAGTGGTGATAGTCATAGAAAATCTATGGTAGCATTGTACTTTTACAAGGATAGAGACTGCTTATGTTTATTACTTGTCCTCAGCCTCTAGCATAGAAAGACCATGTGAGTTTAGTTCTTGTATTATGGGGTGTTAAGTGTAGTAGAAATGTTTTATCTGTTTGTAAAGTGTATTCTCATTTCATTTGCTGTAAATCCCGTGCTAATTGTTAAACTCTGTACGGAAGGATAATATGTCCCAACTCCCAAGATACTTTTGTTATAACCGCCCAAGTTTTACGTTGTAATGTCATGATCAAAATTGTTAATTTTCTATTGACTTTTCAAATATTATTTTCCCAAATTATTCAAGCAAATCAAAGATCATTTAGTTATTTGATTATGAGAGTTGATATCTAATTTGATTATGAAAGATGATAATTGTTTAGTACAGCATTTAATCATCTGAATTCTTGATCTGTTCATTTTGGAGCTTTTATCTTTAAGAATTTTTATTTATTTTTTGGCAAAATTAAGGGGGTATCAAATCCAATAATAAAGCTTTTATCTTTAAAGGATTAAAAATTAAACAATATTTTTTCTTTTTGGGAAATTAAGGGGTGTGAATTCATTAACAAATCTTTTGTCTTTAAAGGATTAAAAGTTAAACAATATATATATATATATACAGATCCTATCCAGAGCGGAGCTCCGCTTTGAAAATTAACGTGTGGAGTTCGAGTTTTGGGTCACTTTTCGGTCGCATATCCACATCTCAACCGTTCAGTTTTTCGATACTAGTGTATAGATCGTCTCCGCAAATTTTCAGCCAAAATGATGATCGTTAAGGCATTGATAATTGCCTTAAAGCTAGTACGGTTCAGGTTGACAGATTTAGTTCGTCCATTGGTTTAAGCGAGTTAGATACCTTAACGATCATCAATTTGGCTGAAAATTTGCTGAGATGATCTATACACTAGTACCTAAAAACTGAACGGTCGAGATGTGGATATGCAACCGAAAGTGACCCAAAACTCTAACTTCACACGTTAATTTCAAAGTTGAGCTCCGCTCTGGATAAAATCTGTATATATATATTGGAAAATCAAGGGAGTGTCAATCCATTAATAAAGATAGAAAGAGGCGTACAAAACACAGTAACTCACTCGCAGTAGGTCCATCAAAATCAAGTTACTGCTAGAGATTTTAGAAAACCGAAAACTCTAAGTAAAGACACACTGGACAACGATGTAATTTAAGTAATCAAGTAGCCTGACACTACTAGGAAAAGAATTGAGCCAGGTTAACTTCAAACCCTAAATTATCCATAAAGCTTTTAGAACCTCCCTGTGCAGAGAGGATTACCTCGGAAGCACTATCCACCTGAACAGAACACTCAGCCTTTAATTGAAGCTTCTTCTTCCTCACCTTCCGAGGGGGCTTTTGATTAGCCTCCTTCAACTTCACTTTATTCATGCTTCCCCGAGGACATCCCGGCTTGCGTTTCTTAGTAAGAGACACTACAATAGCCCCTTCAAGCGAGGGCAAACTTGAGAGGGATTAAAGTCAATTTGCACCGCCTCGAAAGGAACAACCTGTTTCAACCTCTTAGCATAGATAACCAAAGTCAACTCAGCTGCATGCTTAGCACTTGTAATCTGTAAGGGTTCAGTAGAAGGAGTAGAAAATATCGCCTTTGCAGAATCCGTTTCCAGTCCGGGGTTTTGACCTGGCCGCCTGGGCCGCCATCATTTGTACCGTCTGCAGCTGTGTCGTATGCCCTGAATCATTCCCCATATCCACCACCTGAGACATAAACTTGAAGCTTAAAGCTTCCATATGTCTTTTCCTCTTAGTTGAGGGACTAGGAGAATCCAACATAATAATAACTATTTCAACACACTCTACAATTTCTTCCAACCCCGGTAGACGGTCTAGTTCCTCCACATGTAATTGGGTCACGGTAAGTCCTAGTCTTCCCCTTTCTTGTGGTGGAAGAGATAGGTCCTAAACCCGTCCGCTTCCCTAGAGCTGAGGCTACCAGGGGAACATTAGCCTGAGGGGTATTAGCCATATCTGTAACACTAGTGTCAACTTCAACCACCAACATCTGTCGAAAAATATATCAGTTGCACTAAATTATACGTATTACACTGTCACACCCTATCCCGAAAATCTGATTTTTTTTTTTTTTTTTTTTTTTTCCGAGTTAGGATGTGAATAGCTCTTAGTTGTCAAAGACAAGAAACACTTTGGCAAATAAAAACTATATAGAAAAATAAGAATCAGAGGTGACTTGGTTATAGAACACTTTATTACATAGGTTTGTTCTTACAAGATAAGCTTTATTGTACAAAGTTAAACTAAAACAGCAAGCTAATAGTTTATTTCTCCTTCTCCTAGATCTAGATTTCCAGAATTTAAGTTCTAAAAGGGGTCATAAAAGGGGTGAGCTTAAAGCTCAGTAGAGCAAACCTCATACATATACTTTAATGATGGTGTAAGACATAAAATAACTCCTTAATCTCCAATTTTTAGTAATCTTGTACTAATCTCGGTCACCAGTGTCATCTTGCCAAACAAAAGATCATTTTATCAATAATAATTGAAGGGGTTTCTCTTCCCAAGTGTATGTACAATAGGCTGACATTGCTGGTCCCTTACAAGTATTAGACTCAACTACACAACTATTTTCATTATTTCTTCAAACTAAGACAAGATAAAAACAATATTATGATGATGAACTAAGCATATATTTTACATATCATAAACATTCTGATCAGCAGCAAATATCATTCAAAAACATATTAATAGATATATAAAATCATACTTGAGATTCCCTAGAACTTCCTCTACCTTAAACCTGGTTTAGTAAAGTTGAGGCTTTGTTTCTAGACCTCTAAAAGCTTGTTTATGGACTTTGCTGTTTCCAGAGTCTATATTGTTTTCTGTTCTGTTTCCTAACTTGTGTTTTCTTACTTCAGGTAAATACCTCTTTTATACTAGAAGATGTAATAATTAGAACCTATAGGTAGACTAGCCACCTCCTGTTTGCTCTAGCTTTGCTTGGTTAGTTAGATAAACACCTGAGAGTAACTTACTGCCAACTCCTGCTAGAAAAATCACCTGAAGATTATCCAAACTGCCAGCTCCTATTTTGAGCTTGTTGCCCAAGTTTTAAACTGCTCTAAGAGTAGCCACTTGCAGCATACAATTAGATTTATATTTGCAGACTCATATTTGTGGTTGGAAGTGTATAAGCAAGCTACTAGGTGATACAACAGTTAGATAAAACAAAATAGCATTCCAGATTTTTTTTTTCTCTCTAATATGTTTCTGTGCATGTGTTGCAGATTTAACACACTTCCAGTCAATGCAAAACTCAAAAAGAAGGAGCACAATTAACTAAGCATTTGCTGGAAATGTTGGTAGTTTTGCAAAATGTAATGGCAGCAAGTCAAGGAAGCTATAAAGTACAAATCTTAAACAAGCAATTGATGTATTGTGGCTTATGGAAACATATATTAATGTAGATATAGTACTTTGCAGCTATCTATGTATCCTTATTGAAACCATGCACAATCTATACTATCTCTTTTTTTTTAGTCCTTTCATTCCTTTTGACACTGATTGTATACAGGTTAATGTTTGATTTTCTTTGTAAGAACCAAGGACTCTTTTACTAAAACAAATAAGTTCAAAGAGAGTTACATATATATAGCTATAACATATTTAGAAGTAGAGTAAATTAGACTTATTAACCAAACAGAGTTCAAGTCGTCACACACACACACACACGCATGTATATATATTAAATTAAAATTAATTGAATTAATTAAAAAAGAAATAGTGGTCTTATATTCTAATTTTGATAATTTTCTCATATTATTGAATTGAATAATGTTGGGTGAACTAATTTTTTCGGTAATACAGGCAATTTATTTTGTGTGACAACTCATGTAGCACAAAACTCAACCAAATCAGAAGATTTTATTAAATGCATGAAAGTATTATTAAATTATAAGAAGTCTAGTTTAGTGTGACTGCAGTGTCAGTGTGATGTTAGAGCTCCTGGGGCCTTAAAATGTACGGTTAGGCAAACAATTTGCAATTTAACGATTCTTGATTTTAGATTTATTCTTGAGTGAATTAACGGGAAATGGTTGCGGTCTTTGTTTAGAACAATTCTTAAGTTCACTCCTAGGGTGAATGAGCATATTCACCCCCGTTGTCGATTAACATATTTTTACCTAATAAATTTATAATCTAACGGTCTATATCTTAAATTATCCTTTAAAGATCATCTCTGTAAAAAATCAATCGAATTGGAAATCGTTTAATTATCTAATTGAATCAAACAAATGGATGATTCTAACAACACTTACTACTGCTATGATGAACCATCCATGTATTTCATAGAAATGAATAACTAAAAAGTCTTCAATTTGATTGATTTTTTACTGAGCTATTCTTTATATTACGTTATACAACATGAATGGTTGAATTAGAGAATTATAAAGTTATTATGCGGTAATCGCAAGAGAGGGTGAATATGCTTATTCACCCTTAGGGTGAACATGCTTATTCACCCTTAGGGTGAACCTAAGAATTGTTCCTTCGTTTACTATGTGTAGGTATGGTAATAATTAATCAGATCCCAAAGAAACCCAATAGCAATTCGTAATCTGGTACGCTTCTTAATACAAAATTGCAGTTCAAACTAGAAAGCCAGAAAGCAAAATTCGTGACAACATAATCCTGTACAAAATCGACGTCAATATTCCATGCATCATAACATATGTACATAACTGTTATCCCGGGAGCAAGAGTTTGAAATAAGGAAACGAAAACACAAGAATTTACTGCTAAAACATTGAACCTAAAAAGAGGGAACGACGCCGTAGCGGCAGAGACGTTCGGCTCCGATCTCCGCTTCTGTGCGCTTAGCGAACCTGCCTTTGATTCGTGGTCTCGTCTCCGCATAAGCTTTTCGCGATGCGTAACGAATCGTCTTCTCGAACTTTCGGTTCTTTCTCTTCTCTCTGTACCTCAACACCCTAGCTTCCCGATCCGCCGATGAAATTTGAACCGCCGGATGCGATAACTGATCGCCGATCGACTTGGGGTAGGGATCTGACATCTCCGTCAGCATGCTGCCATCTGGCACGACGCTAACATCCATAGAGGAGGATGATGATACCTGAGCAGTGAGAGACACTGTTAGATCAAATCGATAATAAGCAGTAACCAATTCACAAAGATCGAGAGAGCTAGCTTACACTCTGGCTTAAACAGTGGCCATGGTAGCCATAGATGAAAGGCTTGGATCCTGGCAACTCCATTTCAAAGCTTTGAGGCTGGACGGTCTTGCTTTGCACAGGGACCACTCCGTCAGTACCACTACTGTTCTGCTCCTCCTGAGCTTGAGCTTTCGGATCCACTGCCCCGTAATCCAGATCCAAATACGGATCCATGTCAGAGAACACGTACTGCCCCGAATTCAGATCCTTAGGATTTGGGAGCAGCCACGAAGCAGCCTCGGCTTCCTCTCTGCTGACCTCAGTCGTCTCTCCGTCTCCGTCTCCATCTCCGTCGGACAAGTATCGGTCATCAAGGAAGTTGACGGCAGCATCAGATTTGACGGCGGTTGAGTCGTCCGAGTTCAGTGAGGCGTAGAACGGGGCGACCGGGACTCTCTCGTGCCGGCGGCTGAGGGGGTTAGCAGAGTGGATTTCTCGGTCGCACGTGACGCAGAGGGTGGCGTCGTCGGCCTTGCACGTGACGTGGGCGGGAGCCTGCTCGCACACCTCGCACAACCAGACCCGGGCGTGGCGGGAAGCCAGCTTGTTGGCCGCGTGGATCTTTGTGTCGCAGCTTACGCAGAGGAAAGCGGAGTCTGCTCGGCAGAACAGAGTCGCCGTCGCCGATTTGCACGAGTCGCAGAGCTTCGATGCCATAGCGCCCTAAGCTCACCGGTTTCCTGCACTGTAAAATTGTGTGTGTGTGTCTCTCTCTCTCTTCTCTCTCTCAACGTTTCATTTTGTGTTATGATGTGTGTCTATCTGGTGGGCCACAGATATCCAGGGAAGAGCCAATGGTGGAGTGACACGAGGAAGAAGCTTAGCCAAAAGATGGGGGGGGTGGGATTGCCCCGAGTTAAACATCGTGCTGTCGAATGTCAGTTTCGGTGGGACCCATGCGGGATGACCACCTCTGTGTTGGCAATGTCGTGCGAAGAAAGTGGGGCCAACAACAATAATGGTCGCGAGGCTCATCATCTGTGTCCAATAGACTCGAATTTGAGTTCAGAGTGAAATTGGCAGTTAAAACGGACCCCATTTTATGAGTAAATTTTTAATTGACATGTGTGTATGGGGAGGGGTGTAGTTTGACTGGTTGGCAAGCACCGTTCGATAATTGTCCTTGAAGTAATAATGACTTCGTATGACGCATGGATATGACGCATTCTTCAAAACGCTTAGTCCTTGGTTCTCATCCTGATATCTCCATTTTATTGTCCTTTGTTAGATAAGTTTTTTTTTTTTTTTTTTTTTTTTTATCAAACAGATAATATTCATTGATCATCAAAATTAGAACGACGTATACATCAATTTCTAAACTTATATTATATTCTGAGATCAAAATAAAATAAAATAAAATAAAATAAAAAATATCGATTATTAAGACCAATAGGCACACTCATTTAAAACAAACGAGCCTACAAAATGGGCAAAAATTAGGTACAACCTAACTCCCAAAGCAAATAAGTCAATTGCCTAGAAAACTCAGTTGTTATACAATTGGACTATTTAACAATCAAGTAAACCAGATGTTAGATATCAATCCTGTAGGCAAAAACAACTAAGAAAAAGTAAATAGAAAGTAACCACACTGAGCCTAAGAATATTTCAATAGTTTTTTTATTATAGTTTTCTGAGTAGTTAACTCATGCTTAATCATTTCAGAACGGTTTGTTTATTGGCCCAATATACGTTCGGATTATAGACGGAGCCAAACCTAACGTTTGAATAAATAAACTGACTCAAGCACGGCATGAATAGATCGGGCTAGCTCTTTTGCCGCCTTCATGTGACTAAAAGATGAGCTAAACTAGGGATGACATTTTAACCCATGGGTATGGGTACCCGTGGGTTTTTATTCCTTTTGGGTATATTTTTGCGGGTATGGGTACCCATTTATAAATTTTGAGTGGGTACGGGTATTTTATAAAATACCCATTCTAAAAATGGGTGGGTATGGGTATTACCCACGCGTACTTAAATTTTACTGAATACCCAAAAAAATTTATCTTGACAATCAGACCCAGCAATTCTGGTTCTTCTCTTCTCTCTCCGTTCAACCCTAAACCCAACAACTCCGATTCTTCTCTCCTCTCTCCGTTCAAACCAGCAATTCCGGCACCGGCCTCTTTCTGTGGAGGACGAGGTGGAGTTCCGGCGAACCAAATGATCTACATCAACAACTTGAACGAGAAGATCAAGCTCGCCGAATTGAAGAAGCCATGTTCTCGCGGTTCGGGAAGGTTCTGGATGTGCTGGGACTGATGGCCTTCGCAGTTGGAAAATCGTCGAACACTATGACTTTGCCCACCATAAAAGATGGTCATCTGGTCCCTTTGTGCTTTCCAGGGATGTTTTCTCCACACTAGAATCAGTCTCGTGTTGTTCAGGCCGACTCCGACGTCGGTGCAGGCGCAACGATCGAGGAACATCAATCCCTCTGGCCGGAGAAGAAGAAATCAGCGACAATTTTGGTGTCAGGCCATGGATATAGTCCGTCGGCGTGGTGCGCAGTCTCGTCGGCGCAGTTGTTCAGGCCATCTCCGATCGCCGGAGACCAAATGAATGGGCCGATCGACACCGAAACTGTCTTTAATGGCCTGATGGCCTTAAAAAAAAAAAAAAAAAATATGCTCTTATTGGAAATTGGTAAATGGGTGGGTATGGGTTACCCGTTTAGAAATGGGTTGGATAAATACCCATATCTGTGAATTATTTTATGGGTACTACCCATTAGGTATTACCCGCAAACTATTATTAGGTGGATATTACCCATCGGATATTACACAATGGGTACAAATGCCAACTTGAAGTTAAACTATCCCAAACTCTTCTTAGGCCCAGTTTGGCCCCGAGGTTAGAGCAGCTTAAGCTGCTTATTCCATAATTTAAGTTGGATGGGTGTTTGGTAAAACAAGAGGTTGGTGATTATAATCCAATCTCCCACTTCCCAATGCTATAATCCACAAGTTGCAAAAGTGATGCTTCTAGATTAAGAGATTTCAGAAGTTGAGATGTGTACCTATATTGCCCTCATCTATATCCCAACACTACCGAAACTGATTTGAAGATGGACTGAGGATTTGATGCCTACAACCCAGCAAGTTCATGACTTCCAACTCCAATCGTGGTCAGCTTTCTTCTACAGATGCAACGAAGCCAGGAGTAAGCCGAGAAGAGCTGGAAAAGTCGCCGGCGTCGAGGAACCGCGACGAAGCTGAGAATTCCCAAAAATGAAAATCATCAGAACCTAATCGAATTCAGAAAATAATCACACAGGCATGTAGACCATGACGAGAAGATGAGGTTTCATACCACATGCAAGCCAATCGGTGGCCGGAGTCGCCGGAGCAGTCGGACCTTCTCACCGTCGATTCTTCTTCGTCGTCCGGTGCATGGACAATCAACGGCCACATACGTGACAGGTACAATGAGACGAAGAGGATGGTGCCCGTGCGCCGTCGTGGGGTGGCCGGAGGTGAAAGTTCCGGTCAGGCTTCTCTTCCGGGTCGGTGGACTTCTGACTCCAAGCTCCCTCTCTCTCTCTCTCTCGAGCTTTCCAGGCCAATCTGGTCCATTTCCTTTCCTTTTAAAGCCAAATCAACGGACCAGATTGGATGGTGGAGGAAATTGACGGCTCAGATCGCGCCACTTGATTTCTATTTCCTTAAATAAATTTTCAAAACCCCAGAACTTCAGAAAGTCACGATAAATAGTTTGGGTATCCAAAAAATTCTCCGAAAATTTCCCAGAACTTCAGAAATTCACGATATATGAATGAGTAGAGCATAACTTATAAAAATAATAAATGTTATTATTTCTAAAAATATATATAAGTAACATCATTTTAACATCATGTCCTTTTTGGTCATTTTCTAAACTCACAGCACTTTTATACTAAAGTTTACCAAACACTTAAACACTGCTTTTGTACTCACAGCACTTTTAAAAGCACAGTTTACCAAACACCCAGCTACTTAATTTCACAGCTGATTATTCTCACAGCACAGCTAAAGCAGATTTTAAATTAAGGATTAAATACTTGTTACTCCTCGTACTTTTCCCTGAAAAACAGTTTGGTCCCTCGCCTTTTAAATTAAATTGAATAGTCATTATTCTATCAAATTCTCATATAACAAGTCCAAAATGATCCGAAATGACTATTATGCCCCTCATTTCCTATTTTTATTATTATTTTAATTTTTTTCTCTATTTTTTAAATTTTTCTCTCCTTTTTTTTTTATATTTTCTCTCTCCCTCCTTCTCTCTCTCCCCTGACCTCTCTCTCCCTCGACCTCTCTTCTTCTTCTCTTCCTCTGCAACCACCGGAGAACACCAGCGCCGCCCTCTCCTCGGGCTCCCCCGCCTCCACCGCCGAGAAGCTCCAGAACGCCTCCGTCCACACTCGATCTGAGCTCTCCGACCCCCTCCGCTCCATCACCGCCCTCACTCTCCAAAAATTTATTTCACTAAAACCCCTAAACAAGATTTCATTTTCCTATTGCTTCACTTCGTCACCAATCAAACAGAGCTGCAGACAAAATCAAATCCCCAAAACAGATAAAGAGAAAGGCGTAGCAAATGAATACAAGAAACGGAAGGAAAATCGAAAGAATCAGAGAAAGCAAAAGCATTCGAACCAATAATACTGATAGCTGAAACAAGGTCAGAGAGTTCTCATCGGAGGGTGGGCCAAGTCTTCAATTGCTTCTCCGGCGGATTTCTTCACATATTTCAAAGGGAGATGTGGATAGAAAGTCAATGTTGATCCTCAGTATCATAATCATCATAATAAATTACATATCACTGTCTAACTTAAGCTGTTTAGCAAGACAAGAACAGAAACCAAACCTGAGCTTTCTCCTTGGAGGCACTATTTACTGCGATAAGAACCTGCGAAAGAACCAACAAACATATCAAGAATTATATACTGAACCAAGTCCCTTACTGAACTAGCTCTGCAACTTGTGAATTGAACTCCAGGAAAACCGGAAAACACATAGAATTAACAAAATTCACAAATCAAACTCAATAACCAAAATTGGGGCAAAAAATCAATAAGCCGAAGTTCATACAGTATCAACAACTAAAAAAGGAACACTCCAGAATCAAAATCAACCGATTACCAAATCAAAACCTAGTTAAAGGCCAAAATTAACATCAAATTCGAAACAGCAGCAATCCAAACCCTTCAAAATCACACTCCATCACCAAAATTAAGCAAAATAAATTCGAATCCCTCAAGCAGAGGAAACCGAATTCGAAACCGGATCTGTTTCACAGCGAGAAGCTCGCCGGAGCCGAGATTCATGCCCATGTAGACGCGGCCAAAGGCGCCGCAGCCGATCAACTCTCCTTTTCGCCATCGGATCGGAGGCGCGGCGTCCTTGGGCGGCAGCGGAGGCGACGACTTTGATGTGTTTGGGAGCTCCGGTGGTTCGGTTAATAGTAATGTGGAGGAAGATGACTTTTTCGGGTCATTTTCTTCGGCTCCGAAGCAGAGTGCTGCTCCGAGCAATGACCTGCTGGGTGATCTCGGTGGAGTAGCAAGGAAATTGCAGAGTACGAGCTAGAGAGTGAGGGCGGTGATGGAGCGGAGGGGGTCGGAGAGCTCAGATCGGGTATGGACGGAGGCGTTCTGGAGCTTCTCGGCGGTGGAGGCGGGGGAGCTCGAGGAGAGGGCGGCGCTGGTGTTCTCCGGTGGTTGCAGAGGAAGAGAAGAAGAGAGGTCGAGGGAGAGAGAGGTCAGGGGAGAGAGAGAAGGAGGGAGAGAGAAAATATAAAAAAAAAAGGGGAGAAAAATTAAAAAAATAGAGAAAAAAATTAAAATAATAATAAAAATAGGAAATGAGGGGCATAATAGTCATTTCGGATCATTTTGGACTTGTTATATGAGAATTTGATAGAATAAGGACTATTCAGTTTAATTTAAAAGGCGAGGGACTAAACTGTTTTTCAGGGAAAAGTACGAGGAGTAACAAGTATTTAATCCTTAAATTAATCACCTCGGGGCCAAACTCGCCCTTAGACCCAGTTTAGAATAGCTTAACTTAAATCAGAAGCATTTGTAACTTTTAACTTATGAAATATATTTGTACCAAACACATTTCAGTACTTAACTTCTATAAGCAGCAGTTCAATGATGTAATTTTTGAAATAAATATTTATTAAATTTTACCCAACACTTTCAAGCAGTTTTTGACACAACATAAACTTGTATCAAACTGGGCAAATACATCTCATTATGTGTAATTTTTTTTCTTTTTTTCTTTTAAAGATTGTGTGTAATTTCATATAGATGTAATTTAACTAGAAGGTTACTTTAACCAAAAGGAGCAAAGCTACCTACTTCCAAACTCTTCTTTGCATGAGTATATGTGTTTTTCAAATTAGAATACATATGGACATTCCGTTGGACCATACTCAACATATAAATGTAGACGATACTCTTATCCAACGAAGTAGCACTTTTCTCATCCAAAGCAAGAAAAAATAAAACTAAAGATAAAAACTAGTCTGTGCGGTCAAAAACCTGAGGTTTCATTTCTAAAATACTTCTTTTCTTTTTTTTCACAAGTTAACGTATATTTATTAATTATTGAATCAGAAAGGTGAAAGAACCAATAGGATCTTCACATCACTGCTAAGAGAAGAACAAAAATCTCAAGCAGAAAAATTTTGACAGCTTAATATCACTCTGTTAATGATGAATAAAAAGGGTAGAGGGAATCTTCACGTCACAACTAAAACTTTTACTTGGACTTATGCTGAGTATAACGTTGAATCCCGTAGATATCAACAATCCCAGGAGGGAAGACGGGATCGGTAGCTGCTCTAACAGCAACCTCCGCTACAGCAGTAACATTCACAGGAGGAGTAAAGAGAGGTCCCACTAGTGGCAGCTGGTTCAGAGGTCTTGTTTGTTGAAATAACTGCAGTCATTTGGACAAGAATCAGCTTAATATAATTTTCTGATATAAAAAAGAAGAAAAGCTTAATATAATCTTTCCTCGCTATAGGCAATTCACTTCACCAGTTGCACTCCGTTTTTAACCAATACAGTGGAGTGCAATTGGTAAAATATATAGCATAATGGAGTGCCACAATCATTACCCTTTGCAAAAATAAAGTGAATATGAAAGTTAATTGTTTAAAGTTTCTTAAACTGACAATTCTATCAATCATGAAAAGAAAAACATATCTCAAACTATAAGAAATGGCCGATAACAGAGGTAACTTGCTCAACGATGATATTGAGAATATATTGATATTTCAAACCATGTTCGCAAAGAATATGTGGCCCTTTTGGGTCAATATTTTTTTACCAGAATTTAAGTGGAACTTCTAGCAGGTTCTGGCATAAATGGACAACTGTATGTGGCATTACTATATATATTATATTAAAATAATTATCAAATTACCATCTCCAGAGGAGAACCGATTACACCAAGAGGTAACTTTATGCTCCCAACACTTCGAGTCCCGTAAATAAATCCAGGCCTCAAAATCACTCCTGAAAGGATATGTAAATCAACTTAGTGCTTTAAGAAGATGATTTGTTTGGAATTGCAGAGGCAAGATGTAGAAATCGCCACACAAAAGTTCCGCATAGGTATTTTTACATGATGGGAAATTCAATTATTGATATCTCAACCAAAATTCTCAAGCAAGCTTATCAACCTATATCACGGCTGAACTGCTAGGTATAAGATGCTACTCTAAAACAGTAAGAAAGCTTACCTCCATAAGGGAATTTGGTTAGTATCTCTGTTTCGGCAGCTCTCTGTATTCAACAAGATCCAATAAAGAATCTTCGTCAGATAACAATAGAATAACACAAGTCATCATCAAGAAACTCGTTATGATAATTCTTACTACTGTCACAGAAAACTGACCATGCAGTGGTAAAATCAAGAAAGCTAAAGCTCGGGACATTTTCTTGAAAATAATAAATTCTGGCACTCTGTGACCAAATAAACTAACTTTACATGTTATAAGTACCCCGTTACTTTGAAAAGAATACTCCCATAAAAAAAAAGGGGGAATATTCTAGACGAAAAGAAAAACACAAAAAGGAATGTTGTGAAAAGATCATGAATAAGAGAGAAACATTCAAAGCATTGAAAATTTCATGTCCTTATAAGATACAAGTAAACTCATAGACAAGATACCTTTCCCTCATAATATCCTCGCAGCAAGTAATTTGCCAAGCCAAAATCAGCAGCAGAGACATACACAAATCTTTTCACACCTATCATTCAACAGAAGATAATGTAACACCAATACCAAAGATGTTGCCAAATAGACAAAGCAATTTTTAAACATATATGAGTATGTACCATGCTCAGAAGCAGCTCTAATTGCATTGATGTTTGCAGTCCCATTAATCTTATACATGTAAGAATTGGAGCCAAAGCCACCAACACAGGATATCTAGGACAAGAAACTTTAATCAGAAGACAAACCAAAATCTCCCCTGGGAAAAGCAAAGTAAAAACCTTTCCAAAATCAAAGCGGAGCTTCAGTCCTAATAACTAATATCATAATCACAAATTGAACCACAGACGGAGTTTTTTTGGGGGAGTACAGGAGAACCATATATCACATGGATACAGGGGGTGTGTGTGCGTGCATGTACGACATGGATAGCAATGTATCTGTGTGTGCATGTACTTATTGGCTAATGGGAATCAAGTAAAACAGGGTATTAAGGGACTGCATACAACAGACGTGACACCGTCGAGAGCATCCTTCCATGAATCAGGTGATAGAAGGTTTCCTGGAAAGGGAGACAATGCTTAGAGGAATTACACAGACAAAAGAATGAGCGCATCAATAAACATACTATGCAAGAAAGCAAACCTTGGTACCAGGTCACATTGTTAGCCCATGAATCATGTAACTTTGACCTACCAGACCTGAGAAGCAAAATAAGAATGTGTTAGAAGTAGGATGGTATGCAAAATCAAACAAACTAATCAGCTAAATGAGGATAGCAGAAACTGCTCAAGACAACAGAATGAAAATAACAAATGAAGTTTAAATTTTTGATCAATGCACCAGCAGTTCCTAAAAAGAGTATGGCCTTGTGAAAATCTCCAGTTATGATTCCTGCTACTAACACGAAGCACTCTTATTACATTGTTTTCGGATATATACAATGTCTAGTACGTCTGTCTATATGTCATTCACACTCTGCATAATATATATAAATAACTGATTGGTAGACCTTCAACTATTATATGGAAACCAGGATATCCATATAATAACCTATTGTTTTAATCAGTTCAGACATTAAACCAACTTTATAGTGACAGTATTTTCTTCTTAGAAAACATTCAGATAGCTTGCATTCCTAAACTTTCCAATACTAGTGAATAATTCTTCAGCATCAAATGGAGGGAAAAAGGTTATACCTGCTAAGGCTAGCAACAGACAGTCCACGATCTAATGCTTCTCTACAAACATGTGAGCCAACAAATCCATTTCCACCCAACACAAGTAACTGAAGTAAGAAGCACACAAATAAAAATTAAATGGTAGCTCACTAGCAAAACTATATAGCCTAAACAGCAAGACAGTACCTTCTCTGTTGGAGGAGGGGGGCCTTGAATAGTCTCTGCTTCCTCAACTTTGAAGGGCTCATCAACCTTATTAGATTCGCCTGAGAGATACCTCCCATTTTTAGGTGCAGTCATCATACTACATTTATGGAAATGAGAAATTAAGAACAGATGATACCATACTAGAATATATGTTTTGGATAAGTAGGAAATACGATTCACCAAGTCTAAGTAAAGATATTATCTCCATTAAACATTATATACTAAGAACAGACATGTTTATACAAATAAATAAATGATACCAACTGATTTAATCCAAAGTATAAACTCTAACTGCACAAAGAACATGTGAAGCAAGCAAGTAGTTGAACATTTAATATCGACTAAATTATTTATGTTGGGTTCCAATAATCCATTACATCTCGACAGTGATCCTTTAAACTATCGATGCTAGAATCTTGTAGCACATATATATTCCAAGGAAGAGAATTTTTTTTTTTTTTTTTGGTTAAAACACCCTTATATTCCATACCCAGAAATTCAACAGACAAGAAGCCCAAAAACTTTACTTTAATTGAAACTTAGCTCCAGCGATTCTTTTTAGGGTTCTAGAAATTCCATTACTTTCCCAGTCTTCGTCTACAGCCAAACAATGGATTATGTTCATCCACAAGAACAAATTAAGAACCACATTCAAAGCCCAAAGAAACATTTATATGAGAGAATAAATATCGACTCGAAAAAACTGAAGGAAAAAAAAAAAAAAAAAGCATACAAGGGCCTGGGAAGTGATGATCTTGAATGGATCAAGCGCGACACGACCGTCCTCATTTGAAATTTCCGTTTCCACAATCCCTGCTTCTTGCAGATTTTGCAGATTTCTCCGATTTCAATTTCTCAGAGAATGCCCGGAGCACAAGTAATCGGAAAAAGTGTAGCTTCTTCTCGCAGAAGACTGGTTTGGTAATAGAGAGAGAGAGTGTGTTTGAGAGAAAACAGAGTCCACAGATGGCGCGTAAAGGCAAGGGACATGTGGTTCGTTAACGGCCAAGAGATACTATTTCGGAGAAAGTAAGTCGGTGTACCACGGGGACTCTCTCACTTTATTACTAGAGTGCACTCGTGCTCGCGATGTACGTGTTATTGGGAGGGGTAACATTAGGCCCTGTTTGGTTAGTGGAAAGGAAATGAATCATTTTCCTTTCCTTTGGAAAAGTGAATCCTGAGGGGGGAGGAACCAATTTCCTCCACTTTTTCCTTTCATTTGGGAACCAATTTCCCTTTCTTGGCTGTTCCAAACGCAGGAAATGAAACACTTTCCTTTCCCAATGCTCCTAAAGTTCCAAGTCTCTGCGATCGTGCTCGTCCGGCGGCGCACAAAAGCTAGACTGGTCTCTAGCCTTCCTGTCAATTGTGGTCCGCTACCGGACGGGTGATGAATGCTAAGGCTCGGGGCAGTTTTTTTTAGAACCGCGGTTGCTCAAAGATTGGCAGAGTTTGGCGATTTTTTGGTTCATTCTCTTTGAAACACAATGGTCGGTTGTTCGGTTTCTGGGATGTGTGC
Organism: Rosa rugosa; assembly: GCF_958449725.1. Taxonomy (NCBI): domain Eukaryota; kingdom Viridiplantae; phylum Streptophyta; class Magnoliopsida; order Rosales; family Rosaceae; genus Rosa; species Rosa rugosa. The sequence goes on along the minus strand of NC_084822.1, from coordinate 50,649,783 downwards.
GACGGATTGGGATTGGGAGGGGGCTGGATCTCGATTTGCTTTACTTCCAAGTGGTGATGCAGACTTCTGACTGATGCATCGACCTGGTTTTTCAACTGAACTCATTTCAGGTGTGCTTGGTTTTCCAATTTGGGGGCTCATGGGTGGTTAGAGACGCTTCGTTGACAACATCCGAGATCAGCAACAACGTGGTTCTAGCGGAGCTGGTTCTGCGGCAGCGCTGGAACAGCTGCACGTGTGGCTAATGTACGAAGGAATGGAGCCGGGCCTGATTTGAGTCGGCCTGCTGAAGTTTGAGCCCACTGTTCTTTGAGCTATTCTTTGACTTGGTGATTTGGGCTGGAGTTTTTTTGCCCTAGGCCCAATATGTATGTGTGTATATATATATATGTTTTTTTTTTTTTTTTAAAGGAGGCCCTTAATATATTAATATTAGATAAGAGTTTCTTTCTATCAATTCTCTTTGTTTTAAGAATCCTATGTTAGTAGCTTAGTTTACTTTCAATAATTCTCAAAGTTTTAGGGATTCATGCACTTTATGTGTCTCTAGTGCCTTCGGAGTAGTACTGAAGGAGGATTCACGCTATTTTCTACGTATTTGATGTATAATGAGTGGACCTATTTCTATGTACCAATGTGGGTACTACCACAACTTCTTGATCTGTCTAGGCTGAAGGAAACAAAATGATATGTAATGGCCACCCTGGGCTGTGATGAATGATATTGATACCCGATTTGGGATTGGTTCAAAAATATGTGTTATTGGTGAAATTGGTAATTACTAGAGTTTTTTAAGATTTTGTTTATAGTTTTCATTTTTACTAGTAAACAACCCTACGCGATGCTGCCTCATAACAGAAATCAAGTTGTCTGTAAATGAAATGGAAGCCGTGTGAAATAAGGCTGATCGAAATTGTTTATCAAGTTACATGAGCAACCCATTTTCATTATCGCATCAAAAAATGGTCGATGTGATTGTCATGCAAGGAACAAAAATTATTTCCATGGATTCATAGGTCTTCAATTTACATTGTTCAATAGTATCAGCTTAATTTACACTATTTGCTTCATAACTATTTGGTCTTAGCTGAACAAACACATTCAAATGAACTTGCTAATTCCACCTAAATTTCCTTACGAGCTATGAGATCCCACATCGCCCGGAGGAGAGGTGATGTGCCTTATATAATTAGACTCACCTCCTTATAGTAAGGCGCATTTTGGGTGGGAGCCCAAGAACAAAACCATGACGGCGGGATCCAAAGGGACAATATCTTGCTATGGGGACTGGGCTCTGACAAAATGGTATCAGAACCACTCCCCAGCTAGAAGTGTCTGTCGACGAGGGCATCGGTCTCCTAAGAGAGTGGATTGTGAGATCCCACATCACTTGGGGGAGAGGAGGTGATGTGCCTTATAGTAAGACATGTTTTCACCTCCCCATAGTAAGACATGTTTTGAGTTGCTATGCAGACTGAGTTGTGACATAATGAACAGTTATTGATATCCATTAATATTTTTTTTCCTTTCCCAAAAAATATCTTGCTATGCAGACTGGGCTGTGACAGAATGGGGGAGAGGAGGTGATGTGCCTTATATGTCCAGATTCACCTCCCCATAGTAAGACACGTTTTGAGTTGCTATGTAGACTAAGTTGTGACAGAATGAACAATTGTTGATATCCATTAATATGTTTTTTTCCTTTCCCAAACAATATCTTGCTATGTGGACTAGACTGTGACAGAATGGAGGAGAGGAGGTGATGTGCCTTATATGTCTAGATTCACCTCCCTATAGTAAGACACGTTTTGAGTTGCTATATATGCAGATGGGATTGAGTTGTGACAGAATGAATAGTTGTTGATATCCATTAATATTTTTTTCCCTTTTCCAAACAATATCTTGCTATGTGGACTGGGCTGTGACAGAATGAACAGTAGTTGATATCCATTGATATTTATTTTCCTTTTCCCAAATACTTGAAATATTAACAAAAACAAAAGAAGAATAATACTACCAAAACTTGCCACAAACTGGAAAGCATATTTTGGTGCATGATAAAGCACATTCTATGACATGATATATGACTTGATACACATTTACGCAAGCGTACGTATCGTTGTCAAGATAGGGAAGTATTGAGCCCAAAATTATCGTACCACGGGGATTAGTGGCTAACCCACAATCCTCGGGTGGTCGGAACTAAAGTCACTAAGCAAACAAAAGAAAAAGAAAAAGAAAAAGAAAATAAATAAAAACGCTATTCTAAGGCACCAAGCCTTAGCAATGCTCGGCTTTGGTTTTCACCAAAGTCTAATCAAAACTAAGAGCCTAGTGATGACTATTTACAATGAGGTAGAAATTGTCATTAAACATTGTGATTTTAATTTATCTAAAAGACTACGTCGAAAACTAAATTAACAACGACAATTAAAAATAAAGAAAAAAATAAAAGAGAGATAGAATTGGGTACTAGGAATCACTCTCTAGCAATTTCAATGCAACGAACACATTTCAAGCAAACAAACATATCTTCATGAGAACCAAATCCCGTACTTAATACCGGTCAAGGCCACTAAGCCGAATTTCCTTGAGGGTATTCACATTTTCAGTTAGGACAAATATGAACTCTCTAACTCATGAATTAGTACCTTACTAGGGCTACCAAAACATGAACTAAAGGCGTAGAGCTCTAGAAATTAGGGATTTAAGCATGCAATAGTTACAACCTAGAATGTAACTATTACTTAGTTCTCTACCTAATGCCGGTTAAGGCCACTAAGTCAATTTCTCTTATTTGGTATCCATTCTTCCGACTAAGGCAAGAATGAACTCTCTAACCCTAATCATTATGCCTTGTTAGGGCCACAACGTCTAGGATTAAAGGCGAAGGGCACAAGAAAATAGAAACTTAGGCAATCATTCATTCTCGATTAAGCAACTACTTGACACACCACACTAATTACATGAAGTTAGTGAACAAAAGAACCACCAATTGTATCACACATCACAAATCTCAACACATAACATAGAGAGTGGTTAATTCCCTAAATTAATGCATCAATAACCAATTAGCATAGTAATTAGAGTGCACCCATATGAAAATACATTATTTATCACTTGAAAAATATGTCAATTACATCAAAATTGAGCTAGAGTTAGAAACCATAGCCCCCAAAAGTAACTACTCGCAACCCATATTCATGAACATCAAAATTACAAAATTCAAATAGTAAAGAGTAGAGAAGTGTAGGAGAAAACAAGGATAGTCACAAATAGCTATGAAGCTAGCATGATTAGCTTTGAATTACAACCCCACAAAATACCCAAATCTTGAATCTTGTAGAGATTGAGCCCCTTGATGGATTCTTAAAGCTTTGGGTGAGTAGCCTTTCAAATCTCAAAACAAAATAGAAAGAAAAGAGGAAAAATGGAGGCGAAGAGAATGAGAGCAGCCCTCAACCCAAAGTGCGGCGCTGGTAGGTTCTCCCCAAATGCTGAGGGTTGATTGCTATATATACCTAGGCTGCTGGCGGTGTGGGGTTAATTAAATGAGAACAAAAAAAACTTGGTTGGTTTGGGCTGTAGCGAGAAGAAGAGAATGGGTTTGGGAGTTCGGTGGGCCTGGGCTCGAATAGTGAGAATTGGTGGCCGATGGGTGGATAGGAAACGTATTTGGCTGGCTAGCATTCATTTATGGTTTAATTAAGAAAATAGCTGCCATTTGTCAAGGCTGGATTGGCACCCAATCAATTAAAGCAAAGTTGCATGTGCACGTTTTCTTTAATTAACCAAAGGTCAGGTTAATTAAGCCATGCAGTTCTAACACCATTTTCATTATCATCTTTTCTTTTCTTTCTTGGTGTTGACCATAATTGACCACGTAGAGAATTTGTCATTTTGTCGAAAACTCCAATTTGCTCGGTTTTTGGACTAATTTCTCATGGTTTCCGCAATTCCGCTTATTTCCTACACAATAAATAAAAATATATTAATTACATAATATTCGACTTAAAGATTAGCTTAATTATAGTATTTAGAGTGCAATTACGCGCATAGAAATGCGTGTAATCAATACAATTTGAAGAATTGAAGTGCAAATGCATATGCATGTCCTTTTGGTTTCAGGTCTTTCCATTCTTTGCCTAAAGTGGAACATTCACTATGCAATGAAAAAGGTAAGCAGCAATTTGGAAGAGCAAAGGTTGCAACACACATTGCTAGTTTCTATATCTATATTTTAAAATTTAAAATACTAGTAATTCATACAATTATATATCCTTAAACTCTTTCAGCCTAGAAATAGAAATAATGATATCCCCTCCTTCAACTAACAAATGATGTATTTTTCAGTGGCAATATGATGGGAAAGCTGTGAGTATGGAAATTATGCTATGCTGTAATCGAGTTGCAGATCGAGTTATATTTCCGTTGTGTCACCGCTGTAAAGCAAATAGAGTCGCCTGTAGAGCGCTCTTTGCTAGTTGGTGCGTATTTGAATACAATTGTTTAGTAGAGAGTCATGATATTATTTCAGGATGTTCTCTAGGTGCCTATTGTAATCAGGGGTTTAGGCTCAATGCCCCCCCTTGTATTCGAAAGTTTCATTAATCAAGGGTTGAGGGCAGCCGCACCAGCCCTTTATTCAAAATGGGGTAGAGGAAAATCCAATAACCAGAATAATTGAAGACGTACTTGTACAAATATAGTAGTCTTCCTCCACATTCTCAGACTATTGGTTCCTACTTCCTAGTAATATAGCAAAACCTCTAAAAGTTTCAGCTGCAACTTTATGCTTATGTCGTTACTTGCTTTTGTTATGGTAAAATTAACTGGAATCGAAATTTGAGTCCAAACTAAATTTTATTGCAACCCCTACTCACTAGAGAAAGTATCATACACATCATACAATGTAAAAGGGGAGTAATGATTCTTCATAAACAGGACAAAGAACTAATGTGTTGGGTGGAAAGAGACACATTGTTGGTCCTCTAGATCTAGAACACTTGTAAATCCACTCCAAATGCTTAGACTCTTGAACCCTAAGAATACACATATCCCACTCCTTTTTACTCAAAGAAGGGATGAGCCAAAGGTTCAAAACTAAACTAGTACAACAATCAAAGACTAATGCAAATGAATCTCAGTCTTCAGCTCTGACTGTCATATTCTACAATTTTAACAGTAACTCATGTGAAACAACAATTAGCATATACGTACCCTTATTCCACAATTTCTCAGTACTATTGACTATATATAGAATCTTCAAAGACATCGACTAAGTTCAAAACTGATTACAATATTTAGTCATAATTCAATCAGAAGAAGAAGCAAATCCATTTCAATATCCCAATTTGCGAAACATAAATCTAAATAATGAAACTCATGTTAGCACAATTACTCATTCCCTACTCTTTTCACCAATATTTAACTACTAACATAAATAATTGAGAAGGAGAGCATATATAATAGCTTTATTTGCATGTAAAATTAAAATACTTACCTACAGTTTCTTCTTTGACCTTTCTGCAGTTCCCACAGTTTCAGAATATAATTAGCTCCCTCTGCTCGATTCCAAATGCAAATGAGAAAATTGCACTGGAAATATTACACACACATAATCAAATAAGAGGCAGAATATAAAATTAATACGAAAAACACTGGAAATAGTATATAGACACAATTGAAACAGTATAACTCGACATGTATTCTATACACTGAAAAGACTACAAACTAAAGGTTTCAAAGCGGTAAAAGAAAGATAGAAACATGACATTGTCTACTATGGGATAGATACAATAGAAGAATAAGAATAGATGGTATTGAGTGCCTTCTCATTAAAGTGAAAGGCTATCCACCTATATCACGTGAACTACGAGAAGCTATTAGCATTGGAAGTGAAGTGGTAATTCATTCTTGGTCCCCAAAACACTAACATCAAAGACAAAGAGTAAAAAATAAGTAACATATACAGGATGCCATATTTCAAAATTTACATGTTCAACGTATTCAACCAAACCAAGATGGTTCTGTTGCCAACAATAAGAAAGCAGCTGCTGGTTTTGTTATCAGGGATCATGATGGTTCTCCCCTTTTTGCTGGTGCCGTGGTGCGAGAGCTATTGGTCATGCTTCTGTCCCCATTGCTGAAGGAAGTGCTGTTCGTGATGGTCTTTATCATGTCTTCCTCCTTAACTGTCGAAAGCTTTATGTCGAAGGTGACTCCAAGTTAATTATAGACTCCATCAACAAAAAATGTGCTCCTCCTTGGCGTCTTTGTACTCTTGTGAAAGACATCCTGAGTCTGGCTAGTAATTTCGAAGCTGTTTCCTTCTCTTATGTTCCCAGGGAAGCCAACTACGTTGCTGATGCTGTTACAAATATGGGTCATAGATCATCTACTCCTATCACTTGGTCAAAAAAGTTGCCGTTCTCAGCTTTGTCTGCTTTTAATTTTGATCAATTTAGTTCTGGTTGTAATAGGGGCTTTAAGTTGTAATTTATTTTCCTCCTAAAAAAAAAAAAAAACTGCAGCCCTACAAATCGCAATAGCCTAATTTGCGCAACTATAAAGAACTAAATTCTGACAAATGTTCAAAAGTTAAAGTAAGCAAGGCAGCCAAACATCAGACCAAAATAAAAACCACCTCCATTCTTCTTCCACTGTCATCATTCCCTACAAATTTTAAGCAGTTTCTTCAAGAATTCCAATGACATCTGGGTTTACCAACATTAGAGTATCAGCCAATGTCGTTCATCAATACATTATGAGTTATGGTACCTCACAATTGAGAGCAATAAATAATATTATGCATGTAAAAGAGAGGATCATAATCAAAATACTCTTCATGAGTCGAACTTGAGTAAGAGTTTCCAATCAGGATGCTCAACCATTAGACCACTTGCAGTGGTTACCGATAATGGTTGGGAGACTTAAATTTTTGTAAACTTTTTTTTTATAAATCTTTCAATGTGGTATATATTTCACATTCTTGTTAGATCAAATATGAACTTAACACATATCATCATAAAGTAATTGATGATTAGCTAAATGTCAAACCAAGTTTAACATGGATACAAACTGTAAATCAATACTAGTAACTTAATGAAAGAGTGTATCAATTCATTAAGGTAAGTAATCCAATTCTTGGTCTACAAGAAAGACCACAACGAAGTGTTACATTAGGAATCTAACTAGGAAACCTAAACCGATATGGATTGCTTTAATGGGAAGCTTCTTGAGGTTTAAGTCTCCTATATATATATATATATAGATGAATTGGTCCCTGTTGCCACCACGACCTATTGCATATTGTTCTGTCCATTGAGAAGCAAGTTGGTAAGCAACAGAAGACTATATTCTTGTGATCAAGGTTGCTGCTGGATAAGATGGAATCCATGCCAGTGATTGCTGAAGGTAAGCCTTTATCCCTTTTGTGATTGTTGTGCATATGTTGTGAGCATGTATATGGTTTTACAATTGGTATCAGAGCATAGGCTCACAAATATGAATTCAGTTTTTGCTTAGCATGAAAATCGTTTTAGGGTTTTGCAAAACAAACACAAAAAAAAGGAGGGTTTTTTGCTTTACGGGTCAAGTAACTGATCAGGTAACTGACCAAGTAACTGGTCAGGTAACTGATCAGGTACCTGACCAAGTAAGTAACTGATCAGGTAACTGACCAAGTAACTGGTCAGGTACCTGATCAAAGTAAGTTACTTAATCTTGGCCCAAGTCGCAGCAAGCACGAAAGCCAGGCTCAAAACCCGACCCAAAACCTTAAGAACAAAGGACCGTTGTCCTTGCAACGGTCAGTTTCGATCAAGAAGAGGGTATGGGAGTGGATTCAGAAGTGCTCAAGATGTTTTCATCTCAAGAAGGGATATTCAAACCCCAATTGCTGTGAATCAAGACGCCAAGAGAATTTATTGCTGCATCTGGATATGGTATTCATGCTTCCGCTGAGATTTTTTGCAGCAAATTGGGGAAAAAGCAAAAACAGGTTTTTCTGTAAAAATTGTTTTCGATTCATAGCATGATAATTAAGTTTTTGATTGTGCTCAAGAACCCTAGTTGCATTCCCGGCGTGCGTTAGGCTAGAGTAGATGGTGACCGGATGAAATTTACAATTTTTGATTGTTCTGTGATTTCTTGGAATCGAAACAATTTTGGTTGTGCTTGAATATGCATGATGAATTGATTGCTTATATGGTATTGTATCTGTGATTGTGTAAAATTGTATGAAGAACAAAAATCTCCGAGAAATTGTTTACACATTATTAAAGTTGACAGATACAAGAGCTTAATTTTCTTACAAGGATGAATCTGGATAGAATATAAAGTAAAAGAGCTCATATGTTTTGTGGTTTTCTGTTGGCATAAGTGATTATGATGCACAAAGCATTTTTCATTGATGTTGGCAGAAGACACTGATCAGGTACCTGACCAAGTAACTGATCAAGTAACTGTACCTGATCGAGTAACAAAACTGAAATTGTGTTTTGTGTTTTAAAACTATGCTTCAATTTTATCTTCCAAAGAAGTGGTCAAGTGTGGTTTTAGAATACAAAACAGCAGTATGCATGTTTGATGAAAATAAATCCGGATACTTAGAAATTTTTCTTCTGTCTAAAGATGTGGATAAATTTCTTTGGATAACTTGTTTTCATTGAACATGGCATATTGATAAAGAACTACAGGATATTAGGCTTCTGCTCAAAAGTGATGCTTGATATTGTTTTTGTTATGGACTGACATGAATGCAAGTATGGATTGTTTAGGTTTTCTGTATGTTCTTGTTTTTGGTTGCTCACAGCTTAATAAAACACAGAAAACTTAAAGTGATTTTTCTTTACAAATTGAGAACTCACATGAATTTTGTTTTGCTCCTTAGGTAACTCTTACATTAACTTGAACAGTGTCTTGATTCTAACTGGAACCAACTATATAGCTTGGCTAGATTCTGTAGAGAACTATATGGGAATGCATGAGAATATAGACTATTGCTTTACTGAGGATAAGCCTGCAGAGTTGAATGAAAAGAGCACCAAGAAAGATACTGACCTTTACAAGAAGTGGCATAGATCCAATAGAATGGCTAAGAACCTCATTCGTACATCTATGTCTAAGACTGTCAGGGGAAGTATAGAAGAGCCTGAGCTAGCATCAGATTTTTTGGAACTCATAGGTGCTAAGTTTAAAGAAAGTGAAAAAGCACAAGCAGCTAGGCTAACCAAGGAGTTTCATGATTTGAAGTACATGGGTTCAAGGGGAGTTAGAGAGCATATTATGAAGATGATCAATATAAATGGCAGACTCAGGGAGCTTTTGATGGGTTAGGGATGATCAGGTAGTGCATTATGCACTACATTCCTTGCCTAACAGTTTTAGTCATCTTAGGACCAGTTACAATTCTCAAAAGGGAAACTGGACCCTAGATGAACTTATATCCATCTGTGTGGATGAGGAAGCTAGGATCAAGGAAGAAAAAGAACCTGCTACTGTTAACGTTAGTGATCCGTGGGATCTCTAGTTAGCTTTAGAGAGAGAGAGAGAGAACGACACAAGCCAAGTATAGTGGTTCGTTTCCCGCCTTAGCGGGAAACTACGTCCACTTGAATGTTGCACTAGTGTGTTGAGCCTTGCGGCCCAAGGGGATTACAAAAGATGTAATGGGATGTGGAGTAAGTGAGAAGGAGTCTCCTTTTATAGGGGAAGGAGGCTCCCCTCATTTACATTTTCTTAGATGTGGGATGTAGAAATCACTATTCTAGTCTAAAAAGCATGTTTGTGAAGGCAACTTGGCAAGGCCGGAAAGGTGGCTTCCCGGCGAAGGATTTGCGACTTCCGGATACCGTAGCGTAGCTTGAACATAGGGCTACAAGATGCAAGTAGCGGTTTGGCCTCACCATGGCTTGTGGGTGTCCCAAAGAGGGTGTTAATTATGCTTGGTGAGATAGCAAACTAGCCTTGCTAGTAGAGGTATCTACAAGTCCCCGAAGTCCCCAAGTAAGAGGAGCTTCTTGGTTGGGGAGTTATACACATGATGTCACCAAGCATAAGTAACCGGGCGGTACGGAGCCCCTACAAGTCCCCGAACTCGGTAAGCAAGAAGGGACTCGTTAACCTGCACAACAAAGACAAAAAACAGGCATACGTAGAATGCTCGTTGCATTGGGCAACAAATGTGAGTTGCATTGATATGCGTTGGCATATATAAACGTATGGGTGTGTGATACATTTTGATGCATACATGCGAATGGTGCCTAGTACGATCGATTATGACGTACAAACTCGAGAACGCGTATGGTCGTGTGAGCATATGGATTGCATATGATAAGTGTAAGTTGCATGAGCGGTGCGAAGGTAAGCGTTTGTAATTCGTGAATGATGAATACGTGAACGCTTGTATTTGTTTGGTTGTCGCTCGTATTAATGGAACGCGAAAAGAATTCGATTTGTCGCAATCGGTAAACGACAAATGGTAGAAAAATTCCATGTTCCATTAACGTGTGGTGTGTCGAGTAGACATGAGTGTGAAGCTTGGGAATGACGGGAAGGCGTGAGCGGAAAACTCGGGGTTGCCGGGAAGGCATGAGCGGAAGCTCGAGGGTTGCCGGGAAGGCATGAGCGGAAGCTCGTGGGTTGCTTGGAAGGCAAGAGCGGAAGCTCGAGGGTTGCCGGGAAGGCATGAGCGGAAGCTCGAGGGTTGCCGGGAAGGCATGAGCGGAAGCTCGTGGGTTGCCGGGAAGGCGTGAGCGGAAGCTCGGGGGTGCCGCGAAGGCGTGAGCGGAAGCTCGGGGGTGCCTCGAAGGCGTGAGCGGAAGCTCGGGGGTGCCGCGAAGGCGTGAGCGGTAAACTCGTGGTGGCGGGAAGTCACGAGGGCGAAAGCCTGGCTGTGCTGCTGAGGCACGAGCGCGAAAGCTCAAGGGTTGCCGATGAGGCACGAGCGCGAAAGCCTGGCGGTGCCGCTGAGGCTGAGGCATTAACTGGTAGCTCGATGGTGATGCCTTGAGGCATGAGCATGGCCGTTGCTAATTATGCTGGGCTGTATGTATAAGTCCCCGAAGTCCCCAGTCAAGGAGGGTGTTCTTGCGGGTTGATACCAAAGCGTAGCTTTGTGCCGTATATCAAGCATAATTAGTGCGAGTGCGTCGTCCATCTAGAATTGGTCGGAGCGAACGCTTTTGCCCTTTCGGGTGGGCCCCTGCTAGGCCCTGCGAGGAGTCCCCCACTCCTGGCTATAGACCTCCGGATGGTCGGAAAATTGTTTGATGAGGGGAGCTGCGTTTAAGCAGTGGGCGTTAGGTAGCGAACCTAATCTTAGATACCCAAGCGTCGGGGTTAACTGCCGGATCAATGGCTGCCGTGAGCTGTGTTAACTAGTCCCTTTACTTTTTCTCGAAGGAGAAAAGCTTGACTGCAATGCCGCGTAGCGGTCATTGTCATTATGAGGCGTTGCCTTACCGCTTGGCGGTTGGTCGTAGAACATAGACTTGTAAAGTTTGTATCTGTATGAAAAATGACAAGCACATAGAGCAAGTAATAATATTTTGTTCGAGTGTCCCATGTTTATTTAATTGAGTTGCAATTAAAATAGAAGCATGGCACATGTGTATAGCATGTACTTGTAATGTGGATGCTAATATCATTTTTGCATTTTTGTAGATATGCTAAAGGATAATTGAGATCGGTAAGTGAAGCATGGCATGTCTAGCATGTGAGACCTAGAAAGTGTTGCCAAATCTACGAAATGTTGTAGGCATGCTCAAAAGCTTATGGAAGCATGTAAAGCATATCAAGTGTGATATATTGTAGGCATGCTTAGAAGTAGTAAAAGCATGGTATTGACATGGCGGTAGCTCAAATTGAAAGACCGTAAAAGATAGACTTATCTGGAGCCGAGGTTTTAATAGATTGCAAAGAATTGAGGTATCCGATCGTGAGACTGTATTTGGAATGCATCAACTAACCATCGAGGTATTGGTTCCGTTTTGAGGAAGTTGCTGAGAGAGATAATCGAACCTCAAAACAAAACAAACAATTAGCATGTAAGTTTGTAAAACTATTAAATGTTTGATATGTGGATTGACCGGGGGCCATGGTAATGCATTAATATTGTGGACGTTTAAGTGGCATGGTGCCATATAATTTATAATGCATGCATCATATCATGTAACATGTTTTGATTGGCATGGCCTATTAGTCACTAGCTGTATAACATGTGTATATGTAGCTAAGAGAGAAGCATGTTCACCACGTGCCTTTAATTTTGAATTTCAAATAGGTAATGGAATTAATTAATTGACATGTATATGTGTAGACTTTGTAAGCATGTGTGGGTGTAAAGGCCTGCATTCCATATATGATTATGTAGTGCTGATGCTAATTGCAGCCAATGATTGTTTACAAATCAACATAGAAGAATACCGAACTCATTGTGTATAATGGCAAGTGAAACATGGCAATTACACATGCCCTGGGCATAGATGATAAGATGCATATAATGGAAACGTGTCTGTCATATGGCACTAATTGGATAGCCACTGGATATAAATATATGCATCAGCTATGTGTGGTTACTAGTTATGAAATCAATTAATTAAGTTGTAGAGGTAATGGCATGCTGACAACTTTGTGCGTATAGCCTAGGTAAACCACATGAGGCTACAGCAATTGACTGTGGATCTCGATAATAGTAAAAGAAAATGGGGGGTGAAATTTGCACACCCCATATTACAAACCACACACCCTTATATTATTTTAATAATATTTTATCTAACATCTCTTTTCACTTCCTAAAATGCCCTTGAGTCAGATTCCCCATTTTTTTTTTTGGTCTTCTTCTTCTCACTTTCTCTCTCTCTCTCTCTCCTCCAAACCACGACAGAACCTAGGGTGAAGCCCCAGGCCAAGCACTGAACCCAGCCCAAGACCATTCCTGCACAGGGAGCTCAGCCACCACTCACACCACCAAACCCATCGCGCCACCGCTCTCGGACCCCGCCCACCTTCGAATCGCTGCCGCCGACAGACCTCTGGCAGACGAACCCCGACAGATCATATCCACCACTGCCGCAATCCACCACCACAACCCCTAATCTCATGCACACAAGCAACAGAACACAACCAGCACGTCGCCGCCGCCTCCTGCTGTGCAACACAAAACCGATCCACAGTTCCACACTGGCATCGCTCCGCTTGCGACGAGATCCGAGCTGACTGGAACCCAAACCTTGAATCCAGATCAAGTGCGCACCAGTCACACGACCGGCTTCCACGATCAACGCCTCTCCCAACTCCCGTGCAGCCACCGCCAGGGACTGAAACCAAAGCAAAGGAGTACCCCCAAGCCCCAATCCCCGATCACCTACACCACCATCTCACTGTCGTTGTTTGGAGGAGAAAGAGAGAAAAATAAGAAGAAAGGTTCTGTCGTCGTTTGGAGGAGAGAGAGGGAGACTTGGGGAGAGAGAGAGAGAAGAAGAAGAAGAAGACGACCAAAAAAAAAAAAGGAAATCTGACTCAAGGGCCTTTTAGGAAGTGAAAATAGATGTTAGATAAAATATTATTAAAATAATAAAAGGGTGTGTGGTTTGTAATATGGGGTGTGTAAATTTCACCCCCCAAGAAAATATGTGTTGTGCCTAATGACTGACGACAAGCACTGAGTAGGCACGTGGTGTCCATATAAAATTGTATATTAATAAGAAGATGAGGGATAAGAAGCAAGAGCTTATCTTATTTCGTTGGCTTCTGCTGCAAGTGGAATCGACGAAGAACCCAGCGCTCGGAGCGAGAGCTGCAAGTGATTTCTCCTTGTTCTTATAAATACAGATTGACCAGAAGAAGTGAGCGTTGGGTGCGACAGGTGACCAGAGGCGGGATGATGTGTGGTCAGTTGGGTGTCCAAATCAAATTTGGATGTTGCTTTTCGTCGGTGACAGCTGCAACTGCAGATTGCAGATTGGCGGAGGGTGGGGGTGCTACTCAGCGGAGCTGTGGCCGTCGATGGCGAGTAGCGGAGGATGCTAGCGGTGGAAGCTCGGCGGAGCCTTGGCCAGCGGTGAAGCTCGGCGGAGTGGAGCTTTGGCTAGCAGTTGCTTTTAGTGGCGTTGTGGCTGGCGGAGCTTCGCCTGCGGAGGTTGCTAGCGGAAGAAGCTCGGGTCAGCGCTTTGCCGGCAAGGGTTGGCCAGCGGAGCGGAGCCTTGCTGGCTGTTGTGGCTGGCGGAACTGTGTAGCTGAGGCTAGCGAAGGAGGTAGCCAGCTAGCGAAGGCTGTTCGAGCCATGGCTAGCGGTGGAGGTGTGCTCGAACCCTCTGGCGGTTTTTTGAGTCAGAGAGCAAGCCCGATTGGCGGAGCGGTAGCTTTGTTTGGCTGTGAGGCTTAGCGGTGCAAGTTGTTGGCGGTGGCCTAGCTGGCGGAGGGGCTTTTCTCAGTGGAGATTCTCAGTTATGTTGCCCAGCGGTGATGTGGCCTAGCGAAGGATGCTACATGGCCAGCGGTGCGGTGCCGCTGAAGGATGGTTAGCGGTGAAGCTGATGGATGGCCCACATTTTTGCTTTCTCTTTCATTCAGCAACCTGTTGTGCCGAGATGGAGAAAAGGACGCTTGATGACCGGTTTGGCGGAGCGGAAGGCGCTTAGCTTGCTGTGCTTTGCAACTTGGCAGAGCCGCTACACATAACGCCAGCGCTTAGAGCCATGCCTTGAGATTTGAGCGCTGTGAGCAGAGTATTTGGCCAGCGGTTAAGCGGAGCTTTAAAGAGTGGCGGTTGCTGCGTAGCGGTTGGTGGCTAGCGGAGCGGAGCTTGTCAGATAGTTGCTTCGTTAGCTGTGATGATGATGATAAGCGCATGCCATGCCTTGACGCTGATGATGATGAGCTCATGGAGGCGAATGTGAACCTTGGCAGTGCAATAAGGAGGAGGGATTGAGGCTTGGCGGTACTGGGTGTCCAGAGTAAATGGGCACATAAATATTTTTTTTTTTTTGGATGGTTGTTTGACCATTTGAGCTGGCATTGACTTTTGAGATGGGCGTTGACCAGCCTTGTTCGAGCATTGACGACTCCTAATCAGCCTTGACCGGCGTTGACCAGCCTTAATTGGTGTTGACGGGCCCCGATGGGCGTTGACCAAGCCCTAATTTGATGTTTACCGAAGCTCATGGTACGTGATGAAGCATTTGTGTTGGCTTCCCACAGACGGCGCCAATGTTAACGTTAGTGATCCGTGGAATCTCTAGTTAGCTTTAGAGAGAGAGAAAGAGAACGACACAAGCGAAGTATAGTGGTTCGTTTCCCGCCTTAGAGGGAAACTACGTCCACTTGAATGTTGCACTAGTGTGTTGAGCCTTGCGGCCCATGGGGATTACAAAAGATGTAATGGGATGTGGAGTAAGTGAGAAGGAGTCTCCTTTTATAGGGGAAGGAGGCTCCCCTCATTTACATTTTCTTAGATGTGGGATGTAGAAATCACTATTCTAGTCTAAAAAGCATGTTTGTGAAGGCAACTTGGCAAGGCTAGGAAGGTGGCTTCCCCGCGACGGATTTGCGACTTCCGGATACCGTAGCGTAGCTTGAACATAGGGCTACAAGATGCAAGTAGCGGTTGGGCCTCACCATGGCTTGTGGGTATCCCAAAGAGGGTGTTACTTATGCTTGGTGAGATAGCAAACTAGCCTTGCTAGTAGAGGTATCTACAAGTCCCCGAAGTCCCCAAGTAAGAGGAGCTTCTTGGTTGGGGAGTTATACACATGATGTCACCAAGCATAAGTAACCGGGCGGTACGGAGCCCCTACAGCTACAACAATAAACCTCATAGAAAAGCCTAAAAGGAAAAAGCCCCAGAACAAGTTGAAGCCTATCAAAGCCATAACTAAGAGTTCAACAGCTGCAGTGGTCAAGGAAAACAGGCCATTTAGGTTCAAGTGCTACTTTTGCAAAAGAGTAGGACACATGAAAAAAGACTGCACTGGCTATAAAAATTGGTTAGCCAAAAAGGGTAAGATTTTTTCTAATACAGTTTTTTCTTTAGAAATTAATCTTATAAATGTTGACCCACAGTCTTGGTGGATAGATTCAGGCTCACCTATTCATATTACTAATTCTTTGCATGGATTCATAAGGAGGAGAATCCCAAAAAGTGATGAAGTGAACCTGTGTGTAGGCAATGGCATGAGAGTGGCAGTCAAGGCTATTGGAACCTTAAAGCTCGATTTAGGATTAGGAAAATTGTTAGTTTTGGACAATGTTTTTTATGTACCTTCCATGAGAAGGAATTTTCAGTTTCTCTTTTAGTAAAATCTGGTTGTAGACTTGTTATGGATAGTAATGGAATTCTTATTTCTAAAAATTCTGTTCAAATCGGTTCTGGTGTTATTATGAATGATTATTTACAGTTAAATTGTTCAATGGCTCAACAAGAAATTTTACTTGTTGAAAATAACACTAACAGTACTAGCACTTTAACAGGTGTTAAAAGAACCAAACTAAATGAAAAGTCTGCATTTTTATGGCATAGAAGACTCGGCCATGTTTCAAAAGAGAGACTGAAAATTTTGGTGAAAAACAACATCCTAAATGAACTTGGTTTTTCTGATCTAACAGACTTTGTTGAATGCTTTAAGGGAAAAATAACTAATACTAGAAAGAAGACTGCATATAGAAGCCAAAACTTATTAGAACTCATACACACTGATATATGTGGACCATTTAGGCATCAAACTATCTGTGGGAATGTGTATTTTATCACATTCATTGATGATTTTTCTAGATACAGTTATGTTTATCTACTTTCAGAATAGGCACAAGCATTGAAAGCCTTTCAAATCTTTAAGTCTGAGGTAGAAAATCAACAAGAAAAGAAAATCAAAACAGTGAGATCAGATAGAGGTGGTGAGTTCTATGGAAAGTACACTGAATCAGGCCAACAAAAGGGGCAATTTGCCTTGTTTTTGCAAGACAATGGAATTAAAGCTCAATACACAACACCATATAATCCACAACAGAATGGTGTTGCAGAGAGAAAGAATATGACTCTTTTGAACATGGTTAGATGCATGATGTGTACAACTGGTTTGTCTAAATTTCTGTGGGGTGAGGCTTTAAAAACTGTGTTAACGTTAGAAATCCGAGGGGACTCTAGTTAGCTATAAATAAAGAGAAAGAGAGAGAGAGAGAGTTGACACGAGATGTATAGTGGTTCGCCTCCGCATGAGCGGGAGACTACGTCCACTTGAATGTTGTACTAGTGTGTCGAGCCTTGCGGCTCAAGGGGATTACAAAGTATGTAATGGGATGGATGAATGTGTTGAGTTGTGGGAGGAGACATTCCTTTTATAAGTCAAGGAAGCCATCTCTTTTACTTGTTCTTCGATGTGGGACAAGCAACCATACAATTCTAGCTAGTTCAAGAAGCATGTAGAAAGCCATGTTGTGGAGGCATCTTGGCAAGGGCGGGAAGGTGGCTTCCCGGTGGCGGATTTGCGACTTCCGGATACCGCCGCATAGCCTGAACATAGGGCTACACGATGCATGTCTCGGTTGGGCCTTGCTATGTCTTGTGGATGTCCTAAAGTGGGTGTTACTTATGCTTGGTGAGATAGCAAATACTCCATATTATTGGAGGTATGTACAAGTCCCCGAAGTCCCCAAGTAAGAGGAGCTTCTTGGTTGGGGAGTTCAAATCATGAAGTCATCAAGCATAAGTAACCGGGCGGTACGGAGCCCCTACAAGTCCCCGAACTCCGTAAGCAAGAAGGGACTCGTTAACCTGCACAACAAAAACAAAAAGCAGGCATACGTAGAATGCTCGTTGCATTGATATGCGTTGGCATATATAAACGTATGGGGTGCGTGATACATGGTTGATGTATACACGCGAATGGCGCCGAGTACGATCGATTATGACGTACAAACTCGAGAGCGCGTATGGCCGTGTGAACATATGGATTGCATATGATAAATGTAAGTTGTATGAGCGCTGTGAAAGTAAGCGTTTGTTTGGATGTCGCTTGTATTAAGGGAACGCGAAAAGAATTTGATTTGTCGCGGGCGACAAATGGTAGAAAAATTCCATGTTCCATTAACGTGTGGTGTGTCGAGTAGACATGAATGTGAAGATTGGGAATGCCGGGAAGGCGTGAGCGGGAAGCTCGAGGATTGGCGGGAAGGCATGAGCGGGAAGCTCGAGGGGGATGAGCGGAAGCTCAATGGGGTGCCGGGAAGGCATGAGCGGAAGCTCAATGGGTGGGCCCCTGCTAGGCCCGCTAGAGAGTCCCCGACTCCCCAGCCATGACGGACCTCCGGATGGTCGGTAATTTGTTTGTTGAGGGGGAGCTGCACGGAGCAGAGGGTGTTGGGTAGCGATCCCAAGCTTTGGTACCCAAGCGTCGGGGTTAACTGCCGGATCAAAGGCTGCCGTAGGCTGTGTTAACTAGTCCCTTGCTGCAATGCCGCGTAGCGGTCAGTGCTATCATGAGGCGTTGCCTTACCGCGTGGCGGTTTGGTCGTAGACCGTAGACTCGTAAAGTTTGTATCTGCATGAAAAAATGACAAAACACACAGAGCAAGCATGTATGATGTAGTAAAGGTGTTAATAACATGTTGTAGGCATGTTGAAGGGTTTATAGAGACATGTATAGTCATGGCATCGGCGGTAGCTCATCTTGCAAGAGCGTAAGAGATAAGAAATAGTGACTTATCTTGTGCCAATCTGGAGGCTAGCGGAGTTGGCCGAGCATGGCCTTGTGGCGGATAAAGTACGCCGATAATGTCCGTCAATTTGAATGGCCTTGCAAAAATAGATGATTAGTATGCGGATTTGTAAAATCGACACCAATAATTTGCATGTGTTTTTGCAAATGTACTGTGATAAAATATTAAGCGAAGTATATAGGCGAAGTAATAATTGATGACAAAACTCATTACGTGCAACGATGGAAAAGATCCATGGTGGTATAATATATATCTGGAAATGCACTATAAAGAAAGAAAAGAAGCATATATGAAGTGATATGTATTAACCATGCTGTGTAACATGTTTATAAGTGAAAAACATGACATGATTATGTGAAGGCAGCAAAGAAAACATGCCTAGTGGGTCATTGCCTAAAGGCATTGGACACGTGGTGCCTTGAGCCTTTAAATATATCTTATTTATGTAGATAAAGTAAGATACAGAAGCCTGGCAGAGCAGTGCACGATGAGTGCCCATATATTTGCAGAGCATGCCTAGCTACTGTGCATCATGTATTTGTAGAGTACCGCCATGAATAACATGTATGCATATTATGGAGTATAAGTCATGGCTCAAGGTTATGAGCATCAAATAGCATGTTATTATGGTATGTGCTAAAGTGGAGAGAAGTGGAGTTTATAGTTAAATAAGGACATGAGTCATAAGTGTTGGGCAGTAAGACTTAGCTGTCTCCCTTGTAGTCGTCTGACTCTGACCGCCACGGAAACCGACATCCCAATCCACAATTCAGAAGTAAGAGCTCGTCGTCTGCCTGTACTTGTATTCAAAGGTTTCAACGAGCCTCTCCAAATTCAGACCTCTGCAGATTCTGCCGAGTTCGGGGGTGACTGGCGGAGAGCGAGTCTGGCGGTGATGACTGGAGTGTGACCGGCGGAGGAGGGCCGCCGACCGATAATGGCGGAAGAATGTGCCAATGACCCATCTCGGCGGTAGCGCTGACAGCAGCTGGCGGTGGCTGGCCTTGCTGCCACCTCAACGACCTGTGACTGATGATTGGAGATGGGATGGGCTGCGCTCCACATGGTAGTGCGCCAAAGATTGGCGGAGATGAACTGTGTGCAGCGGACCGAGTTCGAAGTCCGGCGGAGCGGCACCTTGATTTCGGCGAAGCCAAGTTGGGCGCGCAGCTGCAGGCGGCGGTGGAGCCAAGGAAGGCGGTGTAGCACTTGGTCGGTGCGTGGCGCCCAAGCGGAGGAAGTTTGGGCGGAACAGAGCTCGGCGGTGCGTGGAGCTCGGAGATGTGCCTGGCGGAGCACCCCAGCAGAGGATTGTAGCGGAGAAGCCCGGCGGTGTCCTCCCAACGGCGAATCCTAGCGGGAAAGCTCGCCGGAGGCTGAGCTGACCCGAAGCGCAGTGGTGTATTGTGCAGCGGAGGCCTTGAGTTTTCGGCGGAGCAGAGGTGCAGTCCGAAACGTGCAGCGGAGAAGGTTGCAGTGGGTTGCGGATTTTGCTGGTGCGGATGATCGAAGGATGATCATGTGGGCCGGTGCCGCTGACTAAGTGCGGCGGAGGAAAGCTCGGCCGAACGAATAGGCCAGCGGAGGATTGCCGTGGTGCAGTCCAGCGGAGCGGAGAAGCTAACCGGCTGAGCAGTCTGCGGAGAAGGGGCGGTGGTGGCTGGAGTTGGGCGGAGCTGAAGTTTGGCGGGAAATTTGAAAACTGGATGGATACCCAGAGAAGTTTTCTGGGTGTCCAGAGAAATTTGCCGCCAAGAATTTTTTTTTTTTTTTTTTTTTTTTTTTTTTTTTTTTTTTTTTTTTTGAGATGGTCGTTGACCATCATGGGTTGGGCGTTGACCAGCCCCGCTGGGCGTTGACCGGACCCTAATTTGATGTTGAACGAGCGTTGATCGGCCATAGCTCGTGGTAGGTGATGAAGCCTTTCAGTGTCGGCTTCCCACAGACGGCGCCAATGTTAACGTTAGAAATCCGAGGGGACTCTAGTTAGCTATAAATAAAGAGAAAGAGAGAGAGAGAG
The DNA here is from genome assembly GCF_958449725.1 of Rosa rugosa. Classification (NCBI taxonomy): domain Eukaryota; kingdom Viridiplantae; phylum Streptophyta; class Magnoliopsida; order Rosales; family Rosaceae; genus Rosa; species Rosa rugosa. Next base: position 50,629,046 of record NC_084822.1, on the reverse strand, counting down.
AGAGAGTTGACACGAGATGTATAGTGGTTCGCCTCCGCATGAGCGGGAGACTACGTCCACTTGAATGTTGTACTAGTGTGTCGAGCCTTGCGGCCCAAGGGGATTACAAAGTATGTAATGGGATGGATGAATGTGTTGAGTTGTGGGAGGAGACATTCCTTTTATAAGTCAAGGAAGCCATCTCTTTTACTTGTTCTTCGATGTGGGACAAGCAACCCTACAATTCTAGCTAGTTCAAGAAGCATGTAGAAAGCCATGTTGTGGAGGCATCTTGGCAAGGGCGGGAAGGTGGCTTCCCGGTGGCGGATTTGCGACTTCCGGATACCGCCGCGTAGCCTGAACATAGGGCTACACGATGCATGTCTCGGTTGGGCCTTGCCATGTCTTGTGGATGTCCCAAAGTGGGTGTTACTTATGCTTGGTGAGATAGCAAATACTCCATATTATTGGAGGTATGTACAAACTGCAAATTATATTTGCAACAGAACACCTAGCAAAGCTATAGAAAAGACTGCTTTTGAGCTTTGGTGTGGCAGGAAACCTAGTCTTCATCACTGCCATGTTTGGAGATGTCATGCAGAAGCTAGGATTTATAATCCAAGCTTGAATAAACTTGACCCCAAAACTGTTAGTTGCTATTTTATAGGTTATCCAGATAAATTTAAAGGCTATAAATTATATTCTGCTCATCATTCACCTAGAATTTTTGAAACACATCAAGTAAAGTTTCTAAGTGAAAAAGTTCACAATACAAACCTTGAGGATTTAACCTCAGATTTTGAGGAAATTGTGTCAGATGAGAATATAAGTGCAGTATTGCCTTTAGAACAAGATGTAACTGATCAAGTCACTGGTCGAGTAGCTGATCAAGTAGCTGTATCTGGTCAAGTAACTGACCAAGTAACTATAAGTGGTCAAGTAACTGACCACGTAACTGATCAAGTACCTGTAGCTCAACCTAATCCTGAACATCCTTAGCCTAGAAGATCACAGAGAGCAAGAAAACCAACTTATGGGGGGGGGAAGAGAGTGACTACATTGTTTATCTGCAAGAAGCAGAAATTGAAATGGACTGTGCAGAGGACAATGATCCAACTACATTTAATCAGGCCATTGAAAGTAGTGAATCTCATCAATGGCAGCTAGCAATGGAAGCAGAAATTAATTCCATGAGTCAAAATGCAGTTTGGGAATTAGTTGAATCTGACCCCAACCAGAAGCCTATAGGTTGTAAATGGGTTTTCAAAACCAAAAGAGATGCAAATGGCAATGTAGAGAGACATAAAGCAAGATTAGTTGCCAAGGGTTTTACACAGAAGGAGGGCATTGACTTTACTGAGACTTTTTCTCCAGTTTCTACAAAAGATTCGTTTAGGATAATCATGGCTTTAGTGACTCATTTTGATATGGAGCTGCACCAGATGGATGTTAAAACAGCATTCTTGAATGGTGAACTAGATGAAGTGATTTATATGAGGCAGCCTGAAGGGTTTGTACAAGCTGGAAGTGAAAACTTAGTGTGCAAGTTAAGAAAATCAATTTATGGCCTAAAACAAGCTTCTAGACAGTGGTACAAGAAATTTGACTCGGTGATTTCTACTTTTGGATTTACAGAAAATCTTGTGGATGAGTGTGTTTATTTGAAGACAGTTTGGAACAATTTTATTTTTCTGGTACTCTATGTGGATGATATACTTTTGGCTAGCAGTAACCTAAAACTGCTTAAAGATACCAAGAGCTTTCTGTCAAAGAATTTTGACATGAAAGACTTAGGAGAAGCATCCTATGTACTAGGTATTGAGATTAAAAGAGATAGGGCACAGAGACTACTTGGTTTGTCTCAACAGAATTATGTTACCAAAATTTTCAAGAGGTTTGGTATGGAAAAGTGTGCATCTGGAGAAGTTCCCATGTCCAAAGGAGATAAATTGACCAAGAAGCAAAATCCCAAAAATGATGTTGAGAAGGAGAATATGGAGTCAAAGCCTTATGCCAGACTTGTAGGAAGTCTCATGTATGCACAAGTTTGCACTAGGCCAGACTTGTCTTTTGCAGTAGGGATTTTGTCAAGATTCCAGTCTAATCCAGGTCATGAACATTGGGTAGCGGGGAAGAGAGTGTTGAGGTACCTGCAGAAAATTAACAAAGAATTATATGCTAGTTTATAGGCAAGTGGAGGATCTGAAACTTGTTGGATTTTCAGATTTTGATTTTGTAGGAAATTATCCAGACTCCAAGAAGTCGACTTGTGGATATGTGTTCATGCTTGCAGGAGGTGCTATTGCTTGGAAAACCATGAAGCAAACTCTTGTTTCAACTTCTACTATGCAAGCTGAATTTATTGCAGTGTATGAGACTGTGTGTGAAGGACTTTGGATCAGGAATTTTTTGATGCAGACCAAAGTGTTAAGTCACATTGTGGCTGGAACACTTGTGATTTATTGTGATAATGAAGCAGCTGTTTTCTTTAGCAAAAACAGTAAAAGATCAAATAATTCTAAACACATTGACTTGAAGTATTACAGTGTTAGAGAAAGGGTTAAGCATGGTGAAATAGCTGTTTTGAGTATTGATACAAATTCACAGCTAGCAGACCCTTTCACCAAGGCATTGTCAGTGGCTGCATTCCAGAAGCATACAGCAAATTGGAATTTTAGCTAATTTAGATGCTTAGGTTCAGTAGAGAGTTAGTCCAGTTGGAGCAATTTAAATTTCTAAGGTTTTTGAGTTCTTATATTTTCAGTTGTGATCTTTTGACTTTATTTCTCACAACTTGTTTGTAATGACAGATTTTATTATTATCAATAAATTTTTGAGGTATTTCCAGTTATGATTTTGCTGCAGCTTTATTGTTCTATTATGGAAATTATCATCTTGTTTTGAATATCATTCTTGCTATCAGATGGCTTAAATCATGTTTAGCATGATGTTAAGGTTCAAGCAATAATTTTAAGCCATCAGTGTTCAGTAAATTTGCTTGAGTTTCTGGTTTTTAGAAACATAAAGTAGGACCTAATATATGTTTACTTGTTGATACACATTAATATATATTGTATCACTTTTGATTTGACATATGTGGATTGCAGGAGCTTATGTTGTGGTTTTGAAACTCTGCATTTTTGTTAAAATGTATACTGTTTCTTGCTCTGCATAAGTAACTGTGATCTGACCATGTTGGAATGGATTTTCGATTTGAGTTTGTCATCTGGCGCGCACTTCAGTAAGTTAAGTAGGTTTTGATGTTCTCTGGTGCAAATCATCGAGCATGATATGTGTGAGTCCAAGGGGGAGATTGTTAGATCAAATATGGACTTAACACATATCATCATAAAGTAATTGATGATTAGCTAAATGTCAAACCTAGTTTAACATGGATACAAACTGTAAATCAATACTAGTAACTTAATGAAAGAGTGTATCAATTCATTAAGGTAAGTAATCCAATTCTTGGTCTGCAAGAAAGACCACAATGAAGTGTTACATTAGGAATCTAACTAGGAAACCTAAACCGATATGGATTGCTTTAATGGGTAGCTTCTTGAGGTTTAAGTCTCCTATATATATATAGATGAATTGGTCCCTGTTGCCACCACGACCTATTGCATATTGTTCTGTCCATTGAGAAGCAAGTTGGTAAGCAACAGAAGACTATATTCTTGTGATCAAGTTTGCAGCTGCATAAGATGGAATCCATGCCAGTGATTGCTGAAGGTAAGCCTTTATCCCTTTTGTGATTGTTGTGCATATGTTGTGAGCATGTATATGGTTTTACAATTCTCACAATACTAACTAAATTCCAACCATTAAAATCGCAAAATACACTTTGAATGGTTGAAAATGCCCAAATTATAAACTCTTTTCCAATTTTTCAATGTTGTTGTAGGAGAATGCAATTGTGTTTATTATTGATAATAGGAGCCCTTTAAATAGGGAGTTACAAGGTACCAAAAAGGTAATATAATCCGATTACAATTGAATACCTAGAACACATTCCTATTACAACTCTAAACCCTAGTTTGTAGAGGCACACATTATGTCGACATCCTTCAACACTCCCCCTTGTGCCGCTCAAACTTGGCGATGACGCTTTGATTTTTGCCTCGTTAAAAACCTTGCCAGGTAACAAAAACCCAGTGGGACAAAAATAACCCTGGTCGAAGGACAAAAAGAGCACAACACGTCCTTCACTCTTCGAGGTCGAACATGTAGACATCATGCCTCCCCCTGATGTCAATATCTCCCCCTGATTGCTACAATCATCGGGGTTCGGATAACTTTCTCAATCCGATGCTTTTCACATGTTTCTCGAAGGTGGATTTTGATAACGACTTAGTAAATAAGTCCGCTACATTATCCTCAGATCGGATTTGGTTCACTTCAATATTTAGAAGTGCCTGTTGTCATTTTGATGGAGGGGAGGAGGAGCACGGAAGGTGGCATTTTGCCTTGTGGGGTCCGATCCCACACTTCCGTTATCTCTTTTCTCTGTAAGGATAGAACAAGCCCATATCAATCGTACCTCTCAAATATCGAAAGATTGTCTTTATACCAATCTAATGGCGTTGCGTTGGCGCGGGGCTATATCTAGCCAACAAGTTCATAACAATTGAGGTGTCCGGTCTTGTATTGTGCTAAGTACAATAATGCGCCTATTGTACATAAGTAAGCACTTCTGTTATTAACACGTCTTCGTCATCATCCCTGGGACGAAACGGATCCCTTTTAGGGCCAAGACTACGGACGACCATGGGAGTGCATCTTTGACTTTATCAAAATGCCTAAGCATCTATTGACACGGTATACAAAACCGTGTTCTCCCAATGTCATTCCTCTCAAACTTGGATTTCAGGTGTTCAGCGGTTTTCCTTAACTCACAAACTCACAAGGGTTCCAATTATGTTTATCAACATAAACTGCGACAATTGCAAATCCGGAACTTGTCATGGAAACGCGTGGGTATAGCTCATCATATCCCTTCCCAATCAAGTAGTCACTTTAGTGAGCGTTTCAACCTCGTTGCAAACGTGCTCCGTGGTCTAGAGCCACTTGACTTGGGTAAATGAAGTTCACAAGAACCTTCATTATATTTCGTATCTAGATCCCCATAAAGATATGTAGTGACCACATTTGTAGGCTGCATGTTCAGTTATTTGGAAACTACCAAACTGACAAGGTAGTGGAGTGCAATGACATCCATTACCAGAGAATATGTCTTCTCGTAGTCGATTCCAGGGCGTTGTGAGAAACCTTGCGCCATAAGGTGAGATTACCATCTCTTTTTCTCGTCACGCTATCTAACGAAGACCTATTAATGTCAACAGGTTTTATGTTAGGAGGTGTTAGCATCTCAGGCCCGAAATCCTTCCTCTTCGTTAGTGAATCCAATTCAACCTGGATCACATCTTTCCATTTAGGCCAATTTTCTCTACGTTGGCATTCTTCAACGGAGTAAGGTTCGATGTCATTGGACTCAATAATTCCACGTCCTCATGTACACTAGTGTAGTTCGTAGAGATCTCTATATTCTCAGGAATTGGTTCTAACATTGAGGCGTCCCCCAACGATGTCTCTTGGACATAACCACAATCCAAAATATTCTCATGAGACAGATTTTGAGTATCAATGATCAATGGATCAAGTTGTGCCAAACTCGCTCTCTTCTTAGGGCGAGAATCCATCGAACCTATGGGTCTCCTACTCTCTCTAGAGGAACCCATGGCCTATGACCCCATTATGCCACCTTTGTGGCGTCACCATACCACCATCCATGGTAGTGGTGCAGTACCCATCTTCTCTGGGTGGCACCATGTCCTCTTGTGGAGACATCAATCCTTGCAGGCATGTTTGCAGCAGGTATATGTGATCTCATCACTTTTAGGGGATCAAGATGAGACATAGTGGGGACAGACCACGACAATTCCTGTCGTTCCTGTTGAACATTGACGTTCTAATCTCCCCCTAACGACGGGAAGACTGTCTCATCAAAGTGACAATTCGCAAATCCAGCGAAATAGAGATCGCCTGTCAAGGGTTCTACATAGCGGACTTATAGTTGGAGACTCATGTCCAACAAATATATATATGCATTCGTTGTAATGACTCATGTTGATGCGCTGTGGCGGCGCAATTGGCACATGAACCACACACTCAAATATGCATAAATACGAGATATTAGACTCGAACCCAGTCACTAGCTGTAACACAAATAAAAGTTGAGTGGCTGCTATGAGTCGTAGACGAATTAGCATAGCTGCATGCGATATTGCATAACCCAAGCGGAAATATTGGTGCGCATTACCAAAGTCTGGGCTACCATCGTAGTCTTTTAATGGTGGCTTTTCCGCGAGACCAATTGGGTGTGTACATGGGAATACGATACTTGATATCAATACCCAATGATATGCAATAGTCATCGAAAATTGTCGATGTAAATTCTCTAGCATTATCAAGTCAAATTGACTGAATGGGATGATCTGGGTAGTGAGCCTGTAGCCATATGTTATGTGCTAGGAGTGTAGTATAAGCAGCATTACGAGTGGATATAATGACACAACACGTGACCAGCATGTTTGCGTATCAACCAACACCATAAAACATCTATACGGTCCGCAAGTTGGTTGATCAAATCCATAGAATTCCCTTAGATTCTTTGTAAGAATGGAATTATTTCCTCAATCTCCTTTGCTTTACAGAACGAAACATGGGCTTTATGATCAACCAATGAGGCTTTTGGTTAAGCCATAATGTCACAATAGACTTGAGAAGTAGAGAGAGGAGTTTATGGCGTCAATGCCATGTATTTGCCGCAGGGGGTAGGCGGCGCCGGCCATGTATGGCCGGTCTTTGCACAATCATGGCGCCATGAGGCGCATGTGCAGCTCCTCGAACCAATTCTTGGTTCTTACTTCTTTTCGTTCTGAAAATGGATGTTCGTGTAAAGTCTTTAATACACGGATCATCATGCCAAAGCCTATATGTGTCAGAATCCCATAAGTCGTCTCTCATGACATGGTTGGATTCAATAACTCGAATAGTGGTTGCATACAACCCACTAGAGCGACACATAAGTTTCTCTAATACTCGTTTATGTTCGTAGTCATTAGAGGTGATGCAAAGGAACTCTGTCCATTCTCATAATGTGTTTCCACATGAAAACCATTGGCTCTTATATAATAAAGTTCGAATTAAGGTATGTCCAAGACATTAAGTAAAAGAATTGACACTTTATTAATAGCCAACGATTACATCAAAGTTTCCAAAATCTAATCCAAAATAAAATCAAACTAAGACACATTGTAGTCACTCTATCCGTTTGGTAACTCCAATCAAATATGACCAGGAAAGTAGAGAGAGATGTTGGTGGAGCGAGGCTCTCTTAAGTACCAATAATCTCAATGACTTTCCTAGACATCATATTTTATTGGGTCCGCCACATAAGAAAGAGTTAATACAATTGTCATTTATTGACTAAGGCAAATTGCCATTACAAAAGTTCTTGGAAAAATAAAAGGATTAATCTAATCAAAGTCTGCTGCATCCTTGTGCACTTCATCTTCAGCTTTGAAGTCCTCTATGGTGAGATTGACATCTCCACCATCTTCTTCTTCTTCTGCAAGGTACACTTCTTGCTCTCTCAGGTCCCTGTATGCCCTGTATCTTTCAGCTAGTTCCTCGCTTGCCTTGCATTGCTTCAACCAATGCTCAATTGATCCACATCGATGACACTCATCATTGTGGTTGCCTCCCTTTAATTGAGGTGCACGTTGTGCACGTTGCGGGCGTTCCCTAGGAGGGTTGGTGCCACCACCACGACCCATGGAGCCACCATTACGGCTAGGGATACCACGACCTCCTCTCCCACGTGTGGCATTACCACCACGTGTATCCACACCAAACTTGCGGTTTCCTTCCTGGTTAGGGCGGTTATATGGGCCCATACGTCCCTCATATCCCCCATTCTTAGGGTTCCGCTCCTTGCGCCCTCCTTTGGGTGCATTATAATTCGCCTCATGAACGCTCTTAGTTTCAATGGGCCTTGAATTATAATTTCTCACGAGTATGTTATCATGTTTCTCAGCTACAGATATGATGTTAATAAGCTGATGAAACCTCGTGATCCGTCCTGCATTGACTTCAGTACGATATTGCTTTGATATCACAATGGCTGAAACGGGGAAGGTGGAGAGAGTATTCTCAATTAGCTCTTGCTCTGTGATAGGTTTTCCACAAAACCTCAACATGGATTGTATGCGAAGAGCTTCTGAATTATATTCAGCAACATACTTGAAGTCAGCAAAGCGCAGATTGTTCCATTGAACCTTCAAGTCAGGGAGGAGGGAATCTTGGACATTGCCAAAGCGCTCTTCTAGCGCTACCCATAGCTCTCTTGCATCCTTGATCGACATATACTCCAATCTGAGTGCTTTGTCCATATGATGTAGCATCAAGATGACTGCTTGAGCATGTTTTGCAGGTGTTGGGATGAACACAAGATCCGGGTTAGGTGCCTGGATTATGGGCAATATTCCCTTTGAAGTGAGATGGTTCTCAACATCGGTTACCCAACTATGGTACTCCGAGCCTGTTGAGTCAAGCATGGGAAAGTCGAGTCTAGGTTCATTCGAATATTTGCAGAAAATAAAAGGAATTTAAATACAAGAAAGCAGCAACCTTAATTATAAAAACTTACGTGATTGTTCTTGGCTTGAAGACACGCGCGTGTTGATGCAGGCGTGTAGCTAAATTAGGATTGCTGGAATCTGGTCGGAAATTGCCAGTTGGTGGGCTGCCCTTCTCCCTTCCTTTTTTTTTTCTTTTTTTTTTTCTTTCCGGGCCCAGCCCTTCTCCCTTCCTTTTTTTTTTTTTTTCTGGGCCGGGTCCCTTCCTCCTTTTTTTTTCGCGACTTCTTTCTTCCTTCTGGTTCTTCTCCCTACAACGATCAACTGTTGAGCAGGTGGGAGGGAGGCTGCTGCAGTTCGCCGGTGGGAGGGAGGCTGCTGGGATCGGAGGTGCTGCGGTGTGCAGAGGGGGCTGGTGCGCGGGCTATGCGGAGGGAGGCTGATCGGAGGGTGCTGCTGCAGATCGCGGCCTGGGCTGCTGGCGGCTTGGGTTGTTTGCGGCTTGGGCTGCTGGGGGCAGGACGCAGGGAGCGGCAGGAGGGTTGCAGGGAGGCTGCTGCTGCTGCAGGTGCTTGGGCTCGGGCAGTTGTGCAGCAGGGAGGTGCGGCAGGGTGGCAGGAAACAGCGGGGGCTGTTGTGCAGTGCGGGTGCGCAGGCAAGGGAGGCCGGTGTTGTGCGGCAGAGAGAAATTTTTTTTTTTTTCAAAAGCTAGGGTTTTTTTTTTTGTTTTTCTTTTCTTTTAGGCTAGGGTTAGGGCTCGTGCTGATAACGTGTTGTAGGAGAATGCAATTGTGTTTATTATTGATAATAGAAGCCCTTTAAATAGGGAGTTACAAGGTACCAAAAAGGTAATAGAATCCGATTACAATTGAATACCTAGAACACATTCCTATTACAACTCTAAACCCTAGTTTGTAGAGGCACACATTATGTCGACATCCTTCAACAAATGTGAAATACTCACGACACTAAAATTTCAAACACACGGGGAGTTGTGGACACCCAAAATCATTTCACATTAATTTTTCCTTTTTTCCCAGTGAATGCACCTGACCGACCAATCAAGCGCGTATACATATCGAAAGAAAAAGATGATAATAAAAGAAGCCCTGACTCAAAGAAGAGAGGTCCAACCAGTCGGCCACTACTCGGGTATAAAGCACAGGCTCAAAGAAGCCTTTCTTTCCTTCAGACCAAGATTACGCGAAAGCGCGTATATCATGGGGCCGGGTCGAGACCTCGAGTGGTGTGAAGCATTGACGACTCAATTCTGCAAAAGAGGTCGTCAAATTAGTAATGGCATACACAAAGTTATGATCGATGTAGGGTGACTACTAACTAGGAATGAAAGTGCGTGTGAGAAACTGAGGATAAGATTAGAGCCGCGTATTCTGAAAAGATCGAAAGACCAAGACACGTCCGGGACTCCGCGGCAGTACTTTTGCGTGGGAGTTCAGATTCAGACTTGGCGGAGTTGACGAGGAAAGAAAGACTTAACTCTGTTTACAATGTTTTTTGGTTTCGTCGAGGTTCATCAAAAAAAAAAAAAAACATGCGAATAAATAAATAAATCAATCTCTCTCTCTCTCGTTTGCCTTCTGCGAAAAAGCTTGTTATATCATAATAAATAAGTCCCCATAACGACCACTAACTAGGAATTGACGAAATTAAGAACCAAATTTCAGATAGGGAACTCTCTCTATTCACTTGTTCATTGTTAGGTTGACTGAACAAGTCCAAATTAAGGACTCCAAACCGACCGCCGGTGAGGAGATCTGTAGACAGATATATGTTCTTCTATGCATGCACAAGGTGTCGCTATCTTGCTTTAAGGCAATGATTTCCTCCAGATTTGAAATATTATTGATACTCTTGCGACTTGTGTTACTCTTCCCCAATAGTACTGAAGCCCTCGGTGTGCCCCAAAAATTAGTCCCAGACATCTGTTTGGGTAACATCAGCAGTAGTGTCTATCAGAAAAATGTCAACGACCTTCTCTCCTCCCTCCTTTCTCAAGGCAACGGCAGCGGGTTTTACAGTTCCTCGAGAGGCCAAAGCCCAGACAAAGTTTACGCAATAGGACTTTGTCGGGGCGATGTTGAGCCGGATGTTTGTGGAAAATGCATTAGCGACGCTACATATATTCTCACCGAGTCTTGTCCTAACGGGACGGAAGCAACTGGATGGTACGACAATTGCATGTTACGCTACTCAAAACGACCCTTGTATGGCGTCATGGAATCAAATAAACCTAGTCTCAGGATGTGCAGCCCATATGACATCGGGTTAGAGAATACGGACGACTTCAACAGAAAACTGACGGCCTTGTTGGGAAGACTAAAGAGTGCAGCCGCCGCAGGAGGTGATCTTCTCAAGTATGCTGCAGGAAACACTACGTTCGGTTCTATGTCTCAGTCGATATTTGCAGTTTTGCAGTGCACTCCCGATCTGTCGGAGATGGACTGCAGCAAATGCTTGGGTGACACTGTTGAATCCCTCCCAACGACTTGTCCTGCGAAGCACGGTGCGAGAATTGATTTTCTCAGCTGTTACTTGAGGTATGAAGATGCCCTCTTCTTCAACTCGGTAGTAGCTGCCACACCACCACCAATTTCTCCTCCTCCACCAGGATTAGGATTAGGAGGTACGTACATATATAAAGGGGAAAATCCTCAAATGATACCTGAACTATGATCCAATGCACATTTTGGTACCTAAACTTTCAAAACTACCCTCGTAGTACCTAAACTATTACTCCGTTTCTCCATATGGTATTTCCATCCAATCTGCCGTTAACTTTGCCTATTAATTTTTTTTTTTTGGGAGATGAATGTCATCCTATAAGAATGAGCCACGTAGGCAAAGTTAACGGCAGATTGGATGGAAGTACCATATGGAGAAACAGAGCAATAGTTCAGGTACCATCAGGGTAGTTTTGAAAGTTTAGGTACCAAAATTTGCATTACACCATAGTCCAGGTACCATATGAGGATTTTTCCCTATATAAAATGATATATCATGTAGGGGGTCTTACTAAATGTACCCAGCAAATGTCTAAGTAAACCCAGCAAAAATTTAATTTCCTATTTTACCCTTAGTTAATTAAATGAAAAAAAAATAAAAAATCACTGGGTACATCCAACTTCTCCCAATTTATTATGGATATTTACCAGCGGCACCTCCCCACCGTGCATATATGATTTTACTCCCCCTGCAATCTTGCATATATGATTGTGCTGTTGCTTATTGGAATTTACACCCTGCACTCTTGCTTATTGAAATCCTCATATATCTTCGGATTTGGATACACGAATATTAATTATCATTTTGATACCAATTGATAGATATAAATGCCAGTTACCACAGAGAGTTCTGCTTGCCTGAATTTGTTCAATTAGTATGGAGACTAAGAACTCCGTATATCAAATCTACATCAATTGATGAAGCTAATCCTCTTCCTTTTATGCTTTTAATATATTGCAAATAGATTTATATACTATGTGTACAAGATGTCTTGCAAACATATTGATTCCTGTGTTAATGAATCTGGGTAGCTTTCAAATCGGGTGTGTGAGAGAGAAGATGAGTGTTGACAATGAAATACAAATATTTTTAAAATGGGGGTAAAATTGGAAATAGTAAATTAAAAATTTTAGGGCCGGATACACTTAGAAATTTGCTGGGTTCAAATAGTTCAACCCTATCATGTATCATCTGTAAGTATAAGAGGTCCTGAGTTCGACCCTCGTGGGCTAGTGTGAGTACCTTTACTATTTTATTGAAAATTAACTCACCCATAATTTGATGATGGAAAAGATTACTTTCTGATTTGTGCAGAAAAGAAGCAGAGTAAAAATTCTCGGACCGTCATCATTATTGTTGTGGCAACTACTGTTCCTCTTCTACTAATTCTATCCATCTGCATTTATCTAAAATTGAGGAAGACAAAGGCAAGATTTGAAGGTAAGTTACCGAGACTAGAGATTTAGCTAGCTTATCTTCTCTTTGCCTTTACTCTCCAGATTAAAAAAGATTAACGCTTAGATTTTCGCTGTTAGCAGTTAGCCAATGTGGAGCCAGAACTTTTTGTGCATGTGTAAAGAAAAAGAAAACTTCTTTCAACAGTAGTTGTGAATAATTAATTCATTAGTAGAAATCACTTCATGTATCAAATTTGATCGGAGATTCAGTTTCAGAATTTCTTAGTTTACATCTATGATTCAATTTGTTTCGATGATATATAGATCTATTGTCCAATAAGGTTACATAAAGAGAGGACGTATACGTAGTGAGTTCAGGGCAAATTGTAGTTTGAGTGATTTTTATTTTTATGTTTGTGTTTTTAGGGGATGTGTATTGAAGATCGAATTGGAAATATGCGATAATATTATGTGTTATTCAAAAAATATGATCTTATTTTGTTCTTGTTAGATTGTATCCACGAACCAGGTGCAGAAGCCTTGCAGTTCGATTTTGACTCCATCAAAGTCGCTACAAATAACTTTTCAAAATCCAATGAACTTGGACGAGGTGGATTTGGCGTTGTTTACAAGGTAACGATGAATTTGCAAACATGAGCAATACTGTCACTTATATATGTGGTTAAATGAGTGAGCAATGAGTTTATTTTCAGATTCTTAATTCTCGAGTGCGCGCAGGGTAAGCTTTGGAACCAAGAAGATATAGCAGTGAAGAGGCTTTCTAAAAACTCCGCACAGGGTGATATAGAATTTAAAAATGAGGTAGTGCTAGCGGCCAAGCTTCAACACCGAAATTTAGTTAAGCTCCTTGGCTTCTGTTTGGAAAAAAATGAAAGACTTCTTGTCTATGAGTTTGTCTCAAATTCAAGTCTCGATAATTTCATATTTGGTAATGTTGGAAACTTGGACTTCGATCTACTTCTAATTATGTGCAACAAACATCCTTAATTAAATTATGTTTTGGTTAAGTTTACTTTTGCATTAATGTGCAGATCCAAAGATGCGGCATTTGGATTGGGATACCCGTTACAAAATCATAGTAGGCATTGGGCGGGGGCTTCTTTATCTTCATGAAGATTCTCGTCTTCGAATTATTCATCGTGATCTCAAAGCTAGTAACGTCTTATTGGATGCAGAAATGACTCCCAAAATTGCAGATTTTGGAATGGCAAAATTGTTTGATTTTGATCAAACACAAGGCCAAACCAGTCGTATTGCTGGAACACAGTAAGTATTAGGCTAGGCTAGGTTATGATTGTGTTGTGCTAGCTATATACCGATTACCAATCATCCCTACGTTCATGTGATAGAATCATAGAACAACCAATAAGAATATTGAGCATAACCATGAAAAGCTTCCAAACATGTTTATTAAAGTTGAACTTTCTATCGTTCTTGATATGCAGCGGATATATGGCTCCAGAATACGTAATGCGTGGACACTTTTCTGTTAAATCCGATGTCTATAGTTTTGGTGTGTTGGTTTTGGAGATTGTAAGTGGAGAGAAAAATAATTCTTTCTATCACGGAAAGCATGCAGAGGACCTTATAAGCTATGTAAGTGACGGAAAGTTGGCCTTTTATGTGTTTATAAGAGAGGCCTTTATATGCTCTTTGTTATATTCTCTTGATTTATCTATTCAGAATATTGCAGGTATGGAGAAGTTGGAGAGAAGAAACAGCTTCAAGTCTAATAGATCATCTCACCTTGACCACTGATTCAAGAAGTGAAGCAATGAGATGCATCCACATTGGATTGTTATGTCTGCAACAAAGTGTAGGTGATAGACCAACCATGGCTTCAGTTATGCAAATGCTTACTAGCAACTCTCTCACTCCTTCTCTCCCAATACCATCACAACCTTCGTTTCTTCTGAGTGGATCTGACATATCCGGGTTAGATCAATCCCACAGCAAGGCTAAGCAAATGAATGAGGTTTCAATAACAGAACAATCTCCTCGTTAGTGCTTGATGAAGGGTACTGCTAGGGAACAGATTGATGATTCAAAGAACGTTTGGGAATGCTGAATTTTCGAGTCCGTTAGTTTGTTTTTTCTATAGCTTTATTTCTGTTTTGTATGGGAGGTTTTGGTTTTTGGTCCCCCTCCTCTTGTATTTTTCCTTCTTAATTCTTCAATAAAGTCTCAAAGATTAAGGTGGCTTTTTGCCTCTCTTAACCTTTGACTTCAGCCAAAAAAAAAAAAAGAAGGCTGGATTATTAGACATTTCTAAGCCAAGTTTTTTTTTTTTTTTCCTAAGCCAAGTTTAATTGTGAGTTAAATTCCTGTTCTTATGTCTTCGGGTCTCTTGTAATAAAAATAGAAAGTCTTCAATAAAAATATAGACACAAAAAAGAGAAATTGCTCAGAGGACAAAGTGACGGTTTTTCCCAACTAGTTTAGACAATGACATTTTCTTTGGAACATTTTCTCGTTAGGGACCAAAAGTGGTTACTGGGTTCAGTACAAATTGTTGGGGTTCAGACCAAATGAAAGTATTTACCCATTCACAAATATTGCAGGTATGGAGAAATTGGAGAGAAGGAACAGCTTCAAGAGTTCAAGTATATTGGATCATCGATCTCACGACCCTGACAACGGATTTAAGACGTCAAACAATGAGATTCATCCACATCGGATTATTATGTGTGCAACAAAGTGTAGGTGATATGCCAACCATGGCTTCAGTCATTCAAATTGCTTACTAGCAACTGTCTCACTATTCCTCTCCAGTACCATCACAACTAGCTTTCCTGATTGGATTCGACATATCCGACTCAGATCAATCCCACAGTAACTCTTGTTCTAATTTGGTGTGGTGGGATAACTCTATTCCTAATTCGGTGAATGAGGTTTCGATTACAGAACGATATCCTCGTTAGTGCTTGATGAAGGATAATGCTTGCGAACAGAAGAGGTGTTCTGACACTGAAAGTATGTATCTCACGGCGCAATGGTTTGGGTAACCATGAAATTTTTTTAATGAACTTCGGATACCAAATGTAGCAATTCGCAATAGTCCATATACCACATGACGAATTTGCCTAAAATTAGCTATGAGCTTGCAGTTTCCTTGTTTCCCTTATCTCTAGACCAACATTACGTGCCGACGACGCAAGCGCACCGATCATGAGGTCAACCGCGGCGGCCAGACCCTAGAAGTTTCCTTTGTAGAATATAATTTAATAAGAAGCCGTAAGAGTAAGCGACAGAAAAAATACTTATGTCCGTCATGAAGGACTTGGTTCAAAGCCTGAAATTATAATGAAATGATCTCCCAGCAGATTGCTGTGTCTAGCTGATAGGTTGGCTCTTTTTCCTAACCACTCCTGTTCCAAACAATTACTCAAAATATACATACTTATTTGCTTGATTGAAGGAGTCCTCCCACCACAGGGATATTAGATTCGTTTAAAGACAACATGGAATGCCATAGAAGGCAAAATTGATTCCCCATCAACCTTTGGGTTCTTCTTGTCAATACAACTTGTGTTGCTCCTAGCTCAAGCAGATCAGTCACCTTTAATAGACAGCTTTTGCGGCCAGAACGGTAACTGCACCGCTAGTAGCACCTATCAGACAAACCTCAACAACCTTCTCGGTTCTCTTTCCTCCCCCGGCAACGATAACGGCTACGGTTTCTACAGTTCCTCCGTCGGAGTAAACTCCGACAAAGTTAATGCATTCGGCCTCTGCAGAGGAGATGTCAAGGCTGGTGATTGCGAAAGTTGCGTCAGCCAAGCTAGTGATCCTCTCAAAAGAGCATGTCCTGTCCAGAAGGAGGCCATTATATGGTACGACTATTGCATGTTGCGCTACTCGAATGAATCATTATATGGCATCGTGACAACAGACCCTTCTGTGTTTCTGTCAAACACACAAAACGTTTCGTCACCGGATGAGTTCAATCGGCAGCTGAAGTTGTTATTGGAAGGACTAATTACTAAAGCTGCAGCAGGAGGTACTGATAGGAAGTTTGCACTGGGCACAAACACAACCGCCAGCTTTGTAACAATATATGGACTTGCACAGTGTACTCCAGATTTGTCGCTGGAAGAATGCACTCAATGCTTAAATGCAGCGTTGGCACAAATCCCACTATATAGTTATGGGAAGATTGGTGGGAATGCTGTTGCACCCAAGTTGTATCTTAAGGTATGAAGAGTACAACTTCTTTTACCCCGCGGCTGATGCACCCGCTCCGTCGTCACAATTAGAAACACCAGTCTCTCCTCCTCCACCACCACAACCGTCAGGTATAATCCCCATTAATAGACCCTCTAGTATTGGATGTGAGTAATGTGTATTTACCGACTCTGTTTTAAAACAGGGGAATGTTTAATTATTTCGTAATTGGCAATTCAGCCACAAATACTTTCGGTTTGAGTATAGAATATTCCTTAAATTTTTCAGGAAAGAAGAAGAACAATACATCTCGGAACATCATCATTGCGGTGACAATCGTTGTTTCTCTGGCACTGATTGCATTGGCAATTTGGATTTATATGAGATTTTGGAAGACAAAGAAACCACTTGAAGGTAAGTTCAGATTTTTTTTTGTTTACATCCCAATTCCCAAATAACATTATATGGGGGACAACTCACTACTGTTATGAGCACCTAGCCACCTAGATTCAAACATATATATAACAAGTTAGAACTTAATTTTTCTTCAAAACATGCAATGTACTTACTTGAGTTTTTTTTTTTTTTTTGAGAGATACTTATTTGAGTTTTGTTGAACTGTTTCTTATACCAAGAAGCAGATGATATTATGAGCGCAGAAGCCTTGCAATTCGAGTTTGATTCCATTAGAGTTGCTACAAATAACTTTTCTGAAGCAAATAAGCTTGGACAAGGCGGATTTGGTGCTGTTTATAGGTTAATTTAGCTTTAAACATGAAAAACAATGTCAGTTCTATATGCGTCTAAAAGAGTAATAACTTAATTTTTAGATCTTAATTCTTGAGTGCAGGGTAGGCTTTGGAACGAAGAGGAGATAGCAGTGAAAAGGCTCTCCAGAGATTCTGCACAAGGAGATATAGAATTTAAAAATGAGGTGGTGCTAGTGGCAAAGCTTCAACATCGAAATTTAGTTAGGCTCCTTGGTTTCTGTCTGGAGAGAAATGAAAGACTTCTTGTCTATGAGTTTGTCCCAAATGCAAGTCTTGATCATTTCGTATTTGGTATAGTTGAAGACTTGAAGCCTATTCATGTGTATGACATTCTTCCGATGAGTACGACTGCAATAAACATCAATAGTCATTAACATAATTATATGTTTGCATCCATGTGCAGATCCAATCAAGCGTGAACAGTTGGATTGGGAAATTCGCTACAAGATTATACTAGGGATTGGGCGAGGACTCCTTTACCTTCATGAAGATTCTCGTCTTAGAATTATCCATCGTGATCTCAAAGCAAGTAATATTTTATTAGATGCAGAAATGAACCCCAAAATTGCAGATTTTGGTATGGCAAGATTGTTTAATATCGATCAAACACAAGGCGAAACCAGTCGAGTTGTGGGAACTTAGTAAGTGTTTCATCACTTAAATTGTGATTAAATTATACAAGTTAAGAACAAAACAATGAGATAATCTTAGCATAACCATGAATAAGTTTTCCTCCATGTTAATGAAAGTCAACCATGTTGTTGTTGATATGCAGTGGATATATGGCTCCTGAGTATGTAATGCGCGGACATTTTTCTGTGAAGTCCGATGTCTATAGCTTTGGTGTGTTGGTTTTGGAGATAGTAAGCGGACAGAAAAATAGCTCTTTTCGTCATGAAGGAAATTTGGAGGATCTTCTAGGCTATGTAAGTAACATTTTCTCTTCTTTCTGGGTACATGGATTTTAAATATGGGAGCATATTATTGCAATTGGTTGCAACAAAAGAAAGAAACACATGAAATCATATTTGATTTTGTTTATAAAAATTCAAAATTATGCAGGCATGGAATAGTTGGAAGGGAGGGACATCTTCAAATTTGATAGATCCCATGTTGAGGACTGGTTCGAGGCCTGAAATAGTGAGATGCATCCATATTGGATTGTTATGTGTTCAACAAAGCATAGGTGATAGACCAACCATGGCTGCAATCATTCAAATGCTTACCAGCAACTCTGATGATCTCCCAGTACCCTCACAACCAGCGTTTTATATGTATAATCAAGGCATTGGATCCTCATCCGACATGTCGTTGGGATTTGAGAGTAACTCAGGATTGACATGGTCTGATCAATCCAAAAGCAACTCCGCCAACAAACCTATACTTGAATTCAAATACCCGTTAAAAATTTCACAGACACGTTTTTTATATTTTATTTTGTTATTTACTATTGATATGTTAATTTTCCTATCAATTAGCTTTAGAGAGACGTTAAAAATAACTTAGCTTTGACTAATTAAGGAACAACATCCCTTGTTTTCGTTGCGAGTATCATTTATTTAGCTACTCTGTTTTGAAACAAGAATGTTTATTAATTATTATCGTTATATTCCTACCTGCTAAGCTGTTCTTTGATTTTCTTTTGACCGGTTAAAATACAACCTAATTGAAAAGTTCAGCCACAAAATGCCTTCAATTCAAGTACAGAAGATACTAGAAAATGTGCCCGCGATTTGCTGCGGAGCAATCGTTGTTTGCAATTTGTTTTAAAGTGACCTAATTTTGAATAATCATGTATATTACATTTGAATACTAATGGATACAAAATGTAGTCACTCAGTATTGACAATTATACGATTCCAGAGATGGCTTTTGGTACTTTTATTCTAAGATTTCAGAGCTAGAATTATGACAAAAAAAAATTCAGTCCAAAGCAAGACAGATACCCACATCACAATGCAAGCAAAACAGATACCAAAATATCTATGTTTTCCTAGCCAAAATAAGTATAGAATAAAACGTGGAGCTGCATTGAACTCCACCAGTTGCTCTGCTTTGCTAATGTGCGCACAGCCTCTCTGCTATGACGAAAGAAAAAATACATTAGTAATTAAAGATTTCACATAATTTTATTGAAAATTATGTAAAAATCATTTCATAATACATTAGTAATAAAACCATTTCATTGAAAATTGCTCATATCTGCAATACCTGCTATCCAAGCTAAACTCAAATGTATAACAATCATTCATTCTTTGAATTAGTTTTACTCCAGATATACACTTTACATTGAGAACAGTGCTAAAATGTCTATATATATATATATATATATATATATATATATATATATATATATATATATATAAGCCAATCCATCAGAACAAAAACAAAGGCAAGAAACCCAAAACCCAGAACATTAACAACTGAATCAGATAAGACAATGCATCCACCAAAGAAAGAAACACCCCTTGGAAAAATGTATTAGTACTTGTCATCGAAAAGCAGAAGAAACATACTGTTGCCAAGACAAAGTATCTTTTTTGGACCTGTAATCTCTGACTGAATTGAATCATAGCTTGATCAAGCAGTTAAAGCAGGAAATTTAGTAAATTATAAAGGCATATGTTTTAATTACCCAAACAACAATAATCTTTACAAACATAGCGTCAAACCGTACATTAGTTCGATACACATAAACATCAGAAACATAACTTCAAACCTTTTCAATCAATTCTGAAATCCCAATCCGAAACACAATCACAACCCCTAAATCAAAAAACCCATATATGCATGAATTCTAAACAAACAACAACGCAAAAACCCGACTACTTCAAAAAAAAAAATTAATAATAATAAAAAAAAAGGAATAAAGCTAAAAAAAAAAACTTCCAAACCTGCAATCCTCACTCTGTCGAAATCTACCAAAACCACAGCCTTTGATCAAACCAAAGAAGAACTCAGCAAACCAAGGAACTTTATTGTGGTCTACACAATAAAGCAAATGGAAATATCAGAAAAAGCATTTAAGCTTCAGAAGAAGGCTGCATTCTACATATATAAAGAAGTATAACAGGACCCATCTCTATTGATTTGTGAACTTTGGTTTTAATAACTTTGTAGCTTAGATATCAAGAAATCATAAAACATAAATAAGACAACAACACTGAAGCACAACTTCTCATTATAGAAACCAAGTAAGAACAACTTCCTACATTTTATATTTGAAACGACCATATGAATTAATTTCTTCAGATAATATGATAATTACTAATTACAATCAATGCTGCAGAAGAAAACAATGGATAAATAAGGAGTAATTTTATTTACACAACTCAGTTTGTTTAATACACATCCTGCTTTTTTGTAAAAATTTAAATTCCTTCTATACCCTTTCTCATCTAAAAAATAAAAAATCCCTGCAAATCGATGGAAGGATATGAATACTATTCAAAAGAATTCTCCATGATCTTCTCTGCCACTTTACTAATGAACTTAACAAACACATTGACTGTTTTAATCTCTCTCTCTCTCTTCTAATTAATTGGAGTTACTTGTTCAGTATTTCTTCATGATCTTCAATTTAATAAGCTTGCTATCTAAGTTGTGTTATGGTATGTTACTAAAAAGAAAGAAAAAGAGGTTGGAGTGTTGGACATAGAGGTGAAGGGGTGTGGAGAGAGAGAACTCAAAGAAGAGAGAGAGGTTGAGACCTGAGAGATTTAAATTCCTTCTATACCCTTTCTCATCTAAAAAATAAAAAATCCCTGCAAATCGATGGAAGGATATGAATACTATTCAAAAGAATTCTCCATGATCTTCTCTGCCACTTTACTAATGAACTTAACAAACACATTGACTGTTTTAATCTCTCTCTCTCTCTTCTAATTAATTGGAGTTACTTGTTCAGTATTTCTTCATGATCTTCAATTTAATAAGCTTGCTATCTAAGTTGTGTTATGGTATGTTACTAAAAAGAAAGAAAAAGAGGTTGGAGTGTTGGACATAGAGGTGAAGGGGTGTGGAGAGAGAGAACTCAAAGAAGAGAGAGAGGTTGAGACCTGAGAGATAGAGCTGGGCTCCGCACAGAGAGGGCAGAGTGCATGTGAGAGAGAGGAGAGGAAGAGAGAAGGGTAGAAGTGGAAAAATCGAGGGAAGAAATGGCAAAAAAAAGTTTGAGGATGTGTATTTAGAAATTAGGGATGTGTGAATAAAATTACTCATAAATAAGTACTAAGAAAACAATGGAAAAATAAGTACTAATCTAATATGTTCTTCGGCCATATTCATACATCAGTTGGTAACTTTAAACTGTAAAGTATATAGAACTTGTAATAAACCTCTCACATCATCACAAACTCACAATCTTATCACTTATCAGCAGACAAAAAATCTTTTACTAATGGAAAAGAATGACAATTTACTAAATCATATCAAAGATGAAAGATTGAAAACAAAAAATTTGGATCTTGGAACTGTTGAAAAGTTAAAACCCAGGCTGCAGAAGGAAACCAAATCGCATACATTAAGAATTGAATCAGATAAGCTTCAGTTAACAGTAGAAAGATCAATAGGAATCAATGCCAACCAAATAGCTTCACCCACGAATAATGCATTTAAGTAGAAGGTTAAACATTATGTCTGTTCATAATAAAAAGAAAAATAAAAACAGGCATCATGTAATTGAAGCCATCAAATCAATTGAACCCCAATTCTTATTTTGCTTTTGCTGAAAATGAAACCGTCGGTTCTTCTTTTGCTGATTACTTTGATCATGAAAAGAAGAAACAATAAGAAGAGGGTTCTTATCATCAGATTTCTACATAGCCTACAATCAATTCCAAGGTTGGAAACTCAGAACAAAAACAAAGGCAAGAAACCCAAAACCCAGACTCCTATTTAGAATAAACAATCAAACACTATTATCACAGAAACCAGGAACAATGGAGCAAAAAAACCAAATCAAACAAACAAACCAAAAAACCAATTTCACCAAAAAACAAAGCAATGAAAAATTCACAAATCGGAGGCCCCAAGTTTCCATCGAAAGACCACAACTTTAAACAAAACCCACAATATTCACATCCAAGTGCAACCAGCCCTGAGAATTAGGCGAGACAATTACCGGATTGAAGATTCAAACTTTTCCTCCGATCTATCTCTCTACCTCCTCGTCCGAAGCAAACAAACACAACCGATCTCTCTAACTCTCTCTATCTCTAAACCCGGATTGAGGATTCAAACTTTCCCTCCGATCTATCTCTCTACCTCCTCGTGCGAAGCAAACACACACAACCGATCTCTCTCTCTCTCTCTCTCTCTCAACAATTGATAAAGATGGTCAGAAGATTGTAGAAGAAAGAGCAAAACAATGCGAAGATATCCAGATCCGAGGTAGAGCCCGAAAAAAAAAAATTTGAAGCGACGGCAAAATGGTCCAACCACTTGAAGCCAAATCACTGTTTAATGAACAGTGTAGGAGCTTTAGTATATAGTAAATTCCTGATTTCTGCAGGAAAGAAGTAATACATCTCGAAACATCATCATTACTGTGACAATGGAAAGTTTTCACTGT
This sequence comes from Rosa rugosa, assembly GCF_958449725.1. NCBI lineage: Eukaryota > Viridiplantae > Streptophyta > Magnoliopsida > Rosales > Rosaceae > Rosa > Rosa rugosa. The sequence continues at coordinate 50,605,981 of NC_084822.1, read as the reverse complement.
TGAAGTTAATCTATTAACTAGGAACCATGAACTAATTTAGTCCAGCTCAGTCAGAACTCAGAAGATTATGCAAATCACATGGCCGCTCACTTTGGTCGGATTAGATTGAAACATTGGTCAGCCATGAGGCAAAGGTACGTAGCCCCGGCCCAAAGAAAAAACACATTGGGAGGGACCAAAACTAAGCACGGCTCCTTATAGTGAACTAGTGAAGGCATTATTAGGCATGTGGTCAACCGTGGCGGCGAGACCTTAGAAGTTTGTTGCCAGGGACTATTTGCGTCTGGGTAGTAAGTTGGAAAATTGATGGTTTTTGTCCTGAACCACTCCCGTAGCAATCAATGGTTTAATTATATAATGAAATTGATTAAGATGTTCAAATTCAAATTCAGAATATAATGATCGATGTTTCTTTCTTTGTTTCTCGGCTGCCGGCAAGCAAAGTATGGTTTCCTCATCATCAAGCTACAGATTGTTTCTTTCATTGATAGAACTTGTGTTGCTCGTAGCTCAAGCCCTTGATCAACCGGATTTCCTGTACAACTTCTGTATAAACGAGACAGGTAACTATACCGCTGGTAGCCCTTATAAGACAAACCTCGACACTCTTCTCCTTTCTCTTTCCACGGCTACGGTTTTTACAACTCCAACTCCTCCTTTGGAGAAAACTCGGACAAAGTTTATGCACTCGGCCTCGATCTGTAGAGGAGATGTTGTTAAAACAGTAATGCACATTGATAATCTAGTTATCTAGATTAATCTAGAAATTGTACAAATCTAGCTAGATTAATCTAGACTAATCATGGTAGCTAGTGTAGAAAGGTTCTAGAGTCATGGTGTAATTAAAGTAATAAACTTCTAGTGTTGTCCATTAATATGTGGTTAGCAATTAACCACATGCTATGTCGGCTAGTTATGTCGGTAAAGTGATCAAAGTCTATAAATATGTGTCAAGCCTTTTGCACTTGTAATTAAGGGAAAACAACAATCATCAAAGCTGATCCTCTATAATCAAAAGCTCCCCGTTCTCAATATATACAAACAAACCTCTCCTCTGTTTTCCTTTCATACAAACTACCTCCTCTGTTTTTAAAACTCAACCATCTTCTAGTCCTAACCCACTACTACTAAAAGCTTCCTCACCAAATACCAACAGTGCATGGTATCAAAGCCACAAATTCTAACAGTGGTATTAGAGCTTGCTTCGATCAAATTTGGGGCGTTGATTTGTGTCTTCCACCATGTCTACCTCCACCTCCAACCAAACATCAATTCCTCTTCCCATCTTCAAGGGAGAAAACTATGATTTTTGGAGTATCAAGATGAGAACCTTCTTCATGTCTCAAGATCTATGGGACATAGTAGAGAAAGGATTCTCGACTCCAGAAAATCCAACGGTGGAGCAGTTGAAGCAAGAGAAGAAAGAAAAACTAAGAGATGCTAGTGCTCTTTTTGCCATCCAACAAGCGGTGGACGATACAAATTTTTCAAGAATCATGGGAGCTACCACATCAAAAGAAGCTTGGGATCTACTAAAGGAGGAGTTTCAAGGAATTGCAAAGGTACGTTCCGTCAAATTACAAACTATGAGGAGAGAGATAGAAAATTTAAAAATGAAAGATTCTAAGATCATAAAAGATTACTATTCCAAAGTAAAGGAAATAGTAAATCAATTAAGAGCCTATGGTGAAAATATTAGTGAGACTAGAGTAGTTGAAAAAATACTCATTAGCCTCACTGAAAAATATGACCCAATAGTAACTGCCATCGAACATTCGAAAGACATATCGAATCTTTCGGTGACAGAATTGATAGGCTCTTTAGAAGCTTATGAGAAAAGATTGAGTAGTCGGAATGAAAGTCCTATAGAAAGTGCATTCCGATCTAAACTCAATATACGATCTCAGAAAAATGAAAAAGAAAACAAGTTTGAAGAATTTTCTAGAGGAGGAGATAGACCCAAATATTGGGAAAATAAAAAATATATAAAGGAGAAAAGAAATTATTCTCCATGTGGAATCTGCCACAAAAATAATCATCAAGAAAAAGATTGTTTGTAACGCCCCAAGCTGCACCTCACCAGCTTAAGCACGTCACAGTGCCGCGAGTTTCTAAAACATAAACCGAATGCTCAATTTACATCCTAGAGAACCGCTAGACATTTTGCTTGAAAACTTTTTGTAAAACACAGCGAAAGCTACAAGTACTTTTGAGGTGAAAATCCTTGAGTTGCTAAAAATCATTTCATTCGTCCAGAACTTGAATGAATGTTCACACGAAGGATACGAACTTTAAGGAATGAGAACTAAAATTGACACGAGCTAACTATCAACAAGTTTCGGAACACGAAGTTCGAGAAAAAGAATGTAGAACAAAGTCCAAACGATGGTTTACCGGACTTATTCCGCACACCCAGCTCCGTCTGCTTTTGTCCTGTCACCAGTGCATAGTACCTGCATCCACACTGTTGTAGGGGTGAGCTTTCGTCCTCGCTGCTCAACAGGAACTCTACCACGACTAGGTTTGACACCAGTAAATATGTATTTGGGGATCCCAGTATGAAAACATGCTTAAACCAAAGACTCCAAGGAACGACAAACTTTATAAGATTTTATAACTTAAAAACTTATGCATGTTGCTTTAATAAATACGGCGCCAAATCCAAGTATTACCTGATGTCCGGTCCCATAGACCCATTACACGACCTTACCTCAAATTAATTTATCACCAGGTAAGCGTAGCGAGAACGTCCACTACCTAGCTACACACACGTACCGAGTCCGTGATTGCGGATACTCGGATGACTGGCATAGCTAACCCTCCGGAGGTTTAGGGAATCAAACCCAAGGAAGTCAGTGCCCCTTTCGCTCTCAAGCCATCACATTTCTCACGATTTGCACTATTGTAGGGGACAATGGCGGACGGAGCTGGGTGTGCAGAACAAGTTTGGTAAACCGTTTTCTGTACTTTATTCTAATATATATTTCTCGAATTTTGTATCTCGAAACTCGGGTGAAACTATTCTTGTGTCGAACCTAGTTAATGTCTTATTCCTTGAAGTTTGTACCTCCTGAGCGAGCGTTCATTTCAAGTCTAGACGAACAAATTGAATTTAGCGATTCAAGGATTTTCACCTCAAAAATATTGGTAGCTTCTGCTGTGTTTTGCGAAAAGTTTTTCAAACAAAATGCCTAGCGGTCCTCTAGAATGTAAACTGAGCGTTCGGTTTATGTTTTAGAGACTCGCGGCACTGTAACGAGCTTAGGCTGATGAGGTGCAGCCTGGGGCGTTACATTGTTGGTTTCGAGGAAAACCAAAATGCCGAAACTGCAACAAGTTTGGTCATATTGAGGAAAATTGTTTCCTCAAGAAAAATCACCGAGCAGACTTTTCAGAAGAAAATGAGCAAGATGAGCAGCTCTTCTATGCATGTCACTCGGCGATTGAAGAGAAAAATAAGAAGTGGTACGTGGATAGCGACTGCATCAATCACATGTCTGGAGACAAAATCATTTTCTCCAAACTTGATACTTCACGAAAGTCTCAAGTGAAACTAGGAAATGGAGAAATGGTGAAAACTAAAGGAAAATGTACGATTTCCATCCCGACTAATTTAGGAACTAAAAAGATTAATGATATTCTATTAGTTCCTAGCTTGGAGCATAATCTCCTTAGTGTCGGACAAATGATGGAAAATGGTTATGCTATATTATTTCATGGAGACTTCTGCAAAATATTTGACAAGAAAAGAAGGTTGATATTCAAAATAAGGATGAAAAATAGAAATTTTCCCATCCAATGGCAACAAATGGCCATGAAAGCAGAAGTCAAGAAGAAAAATATTGGCCTAGAGAAAAAGCAGCCGAGGACTCCACCAAGTCAAGCAAATAAAGAAAGAAGTTCAAATCCTTCGAAGTCTAAAAGTTGTGAAGTTGCAATGAAGAAGAAAGCAAAAGAAAGGCCACGAAAGAAGAAAGCCGAAGAAAGGCTATGGAAGAAGAAAGCCGAAGGAAGGCCATGGAAAAAGAAAGCAAGAGAAAGCACAACTTCGCCAAGGCACTTCAAAGATCGAGACTTGAATTAATATGAGATTGCTCGGAGTATCATCAATGAGCATTAAGGAGGAGTGTTAAAACAGTAATGCACATTGATAATCTAGTTATCTAGATTAATCTAGAAATTGTATAAATCTAGCTAGATTAATCTAGACTAATCATGGTAGCTAGTGAAGAAAGGTTCTAGAGTCATGGTATAATTAAAGTAATAAACTTCTAGTGAGTTCTAGTTTGTCCATTAATATGTGGTTAGCAATTAACCACATGCTATGTCGGCTAGTTATGTCGGTAGAGTGATCAAAGTCTATAAATATGTGTCAAGCCTTTTGCACTTGTAATTAAGGGAAAACAACAATCATCAAAGCTCCTCTATAATCAAAAGCTCCCCGTTCTCAATATATACAATAATACAAATTTAACAAACCTCTCCTCTGTTTTCCTTTCATACAACCTACCTCCTCTGTTTTTTAAACTCAACCATCTTCTAGTCCTAACCCACTACTACTAAAAGCTTCCGCACCAAATACCAACAGTGGTATCAAAGCCACAAATTCTAATAGATGTTGAGGCCGACGACTGCGGCAGTTGCCTCAGCGACGCCAGATATCGTCTCACGGCGGCCTGTCCTGTTCAGAAGGAGGCCATTGTGTGGTACGACTATTGCATGCTACGCTACTCGAATCAATCCATATATGGGAAGCTGACATTAATTATCTCCTTCTTTCCGTATGTGGAACCTACATAACGTGTCGTCAACACTAGTGGAGGAGTTCAACCAAAAGCTTCTGCCCTTGTTGGAAAGACTGTCTAGTCAAGCTGCTGAAGGAGGTACTGATCGTAAGTTCGCTGTAGGCTGGCAAAACACAAGCGCCGCCAATGCAACAAGGACTCGCACAGTGTACTCCAGATTTGTCAGCCCAAGAATGCACTGAATGCTTCCGAACAGCTTTAGCAAAGATCACAGTATGTTGTTTGGGGAAATTTGGTGGGAGAGTTATTAAACCCAGCTGTAACTTAAGGTATGAAATTTACTCATTTTTTGACATTGCAGCTGTGGCACCCAGCCACCCACACCTTCGTCACCATTAGCAACACCGGCCTCTCCTCCTCCACTGCTGTCAGGTATATTCCCTATTCATAATTTCATACACCATTTATTTTGTCACCATATCTATGTCGCAACTCCTGATAGATTGTTTACTTTCCTTTAATTTCTTTATAATTGGGAAAAATAGTTATTATTCTTCGTTTAATTATCTGATCTAAAACTAGTTTCTTTAAACCCTCTGGAATCCTTTGCTGCTTGAAAATTTAGCCACAGAATGCTTTGAGTTTGAGTAGAAAGGATTCTTGATTTTTGCAGGAAAGAAGAAGAGTAATACATCTCGAACATAAGTCATCATCACTGTGACAATTGTTGTTCCGCTAGGGGTACTGATTGTATCCATATCGATTTATTTGAGTTCAGTTAATTAGGAAGACTAAGGAAAAGTTTGAAGGTAATTAGTTTGTGATTAATTACTTCTCCTTAAACTAAATGAATGCGGTGATCAATTCTCTACTGTTAATCCCCCAGTATGCTCACAACCAGCATTTTATATGTATAATCATGGCATTGGATCCTCATCCGACATGTCCTTGGGATTTGAGAGTTACTCAGGATTGACATGGTCTGATCAATCCAAAAGCAACTCTGCCAACAAGGGTTTCAACTACCCGTTAGAATTTCACAGACACATTTTATTTTATTTTATTTTGTTATTAACTATTGATATGTAATTTTCCTATCAATTAGCTTAATTTAGAGAGACGTTAAAAATAGGGTTCTTGCCCCAAAGCACTAAAATGAGCCAAACTTTTCTCACTTACCCCAGCAACATATTTTTGTTCCCACATACACAATTTCACACCAAATGATCATTTTGCCCTCAACCCAATTAAAGAATTACAACGACGTCACTCTTTCTCCTCTCTCTCATCCCGATCTCTCTCTCTCTCTCTCTCTCTCTCTCTCTCTCTCTCTCTCTCTCTCTCTCTCTCTCTCTCTCTCTCTCTCTCTCTCTCTCTCTCTCTCTCTCTGTGCCATGGCCGCTCCGGAATCAGAGAACGCAGCCCACCACTGCCGGACCTTCACTGCACCTAGACCCCGCCGGACCTTCACTACGCCCAGACCCCGATTGGATCAGAACACGATCCCAGATCTCCGGCCAGTCTAAGAGCCTCATGCATCCAGCTTCGCTGCTTTCAGACCATCGGACCCTCCAGACAAAAATTGACTTAACCGCCGGAAGTTGCAGCCACGAGCGAGTCTGACATTAACAGGAGCCGTTGACTCAGACTCCGGTTGAAATCGAGCTACATCACCGGTCAAACTCAGTCTCGAAACGGCGCCTCCTCGAATCGACTGACATCATCAACGTCGTGTATCCTCCAGTGCTCGACGCAGGTTGTGGCAGAGAAGAAAGATGATTGGGTGCCCAAAGCATCTTCCTCGAGCATTCCTTCGTCTTAAACTCCATCAGAGTCGCCGGCGATGTTCTCATAGAGCAGTAGCCCACCAAGTCCGACGCCGGCAGGTTTGTCGCCTGAGGTGCTTTGGTCTTGGGTGCCCAGAGCATTTTCTGGGTGCCCAAATCATTTTTTTTTTTGTAAACTGTGGGAAGAAATCCGAGAAGGAAAGGACAAAAAAAAAAGAAAAAAAAGTTGTATTGGGGGCAAATCAAAATAGTGCTACTTCTGTTTTGCAACAGAAGGCCCGAAAGGAAAGAAAACAGGAAAAATAATATTTTATTGCTCCCCAATAGACGTCTATTGGGGAGCAACAGACATTTGAATTGATGTAATCTATTCGTTTTTTTGCTTAATCAAAGTTTTATTTATCTAATTTTAGGAAGATTAGTTCCCATTCTGGCTATCGAAAGTTCTATGGGGGGGGCAATAGACGTTTTGAATTGATGTAATCTCCTTGTTTTTTTTTCTGTAATCAAAGTTTTATTTGTCTAAATTTAGGGAGATTAGTTCCCATTCTGGCAACTGAAAGTCCTATTGGGGGGCAATACATGGCTGATAGTCGTCTATTGGAGGGCAATACATGGCTGATAGTCGTCTATTGGGAGGCAATAGATGTCTATTAGGGGGCAATAGACCTCTATTGCCCATCTATTAGGGGGCAATAGATGTCTATTGGGGGCAAAAAAACTTTCCGGTGAGATTTTCAGCAAATTCCGGTGGGCGGCAGCCGGTGACCGGAATCCGGCGAAAGTTGACCGGATTCCGGCGGCCGGTAACCGGACTCCGACGGCCAGTGACCGGGCTCCGGCGAAGTCTCTCATGGTTTCTCTCTCTTCCATTTTCTCTCTCTCTCTCTAGGTAACAAAGGGGTGAGGGTAAAATGGTATTAAAAAAAATTAAAAAATTAAAAAAAAATCTTAATGGGGTATTAGGGAAGACCTCCTTAGAGTGTTTTGGGTAAGAGAGAATTAAAAAAACTTAATGGGGTAAGTAGGAAAAAAATCTCTAAAAATAGGGTAAATGGACAAAACCCCTTAAAAATAACCTAGTTTGACTAATTAAGGAACAACATCCCCTATTTTCTATGCGAGTATCATCTATTTAGCAGGAATGTTTTATTATCCTTATATTCCTACATGCTAGGCTGTTACTTTGACTTGAATTTCTTTTGATTGGTTAAAATACAACCTAATTGAAAAGTTCAGCCACAAAATGCTTTCAATTTAAATACAGAAGATATTTCTGATTTTTGCAGGAAAGAAGAAAAGTAATACATCTCGAAACATAATCATTATTGTGACAATGGAAAGTTTCCACTGGTGGTGTTAATCCATTAACTAGGAGCCATGAACTAATTTAGTCTAGCTCAGTTAGCAGAATATGCAAATCACATGGCCGCTCAGTTTGGTCATATTAGATTGAAACATTGATCAGCCACAAGGCAAATGTAGTGATAGGAGCATAATTGTACATTATCTATATCAAATTCCTCTATATTTTCATGGTTAGTTCTCGATATTTTGTAGTTATTTACTTTTTTTAGTTGTTTTGTAGGTATTTTGGAGCAAAAGAGAAGAAAAGAAGTAAAAGAGGGATTGGAAGCCAAAATCAGCAAATCTGCCGGTGTAGATCAATCAAGTTCGACAAAGTACCGAGAGCAGCTCAGAACGAACCAAATAATGATCTTTATATTGATTGAAAGTCTCGAATTTCTAGTTTCTATGTCTTTTTGCGGTTCGTAAATATCATTTTCTTAGAAAAAGTTATGACTGATTTAGTACAAGGAGGTCATGCTGCGCATGAATCTGAATCCAAACAAGGAAAGATTGTCTCCTGAGTTCCTAAGATTTTAAAGGTGATATGCTGAAAATCGGATCGGATGGAATCTATCAAGGAAATCAGGTTTAAAAGTCCTACAATCTCTAGGAATTTTGGGAACCAGTTAGAAAATTCCTCATAAAGTCCTTCTTTAATTGGAATTCTATCCTTGGAGGAGAAGAAGTCTTGATGTGTTAACTATATAAAAAGGAGGATTTGATATTATTGTAGAGGGCACGCAACATGAGTCCATTGCTGGCATCCTCTCCTCCCTCTCTTTTCTTGTTTTATCTTATTTTCTTTATTCTATGTATTGCTAACAATTTTTTTTATAGTTATGGGCTGCCTAAGCCCCTAGACATGTGTAAACTAAGATTTTGGTGTTAATTTGATAGTTTCTTGGATATTGAATGTTTGTTAATTCATTAGTTTCTCATTGATAAATTCTAGTTTCGTTTATTATGGTTGCAAATGTAGTAAGCATGCTACGATTTTATTGCTATGATTTCATGCTTAGATTATCATGTCAAGCATGTTATCTAGAGTAGCACATGAGTGACTTGAGCCCCATTCATATGAATTAGCTTCTTGGTAGACTAGGACAACATTAGTACCGAAATTGCCTAGCTTTATTCACAACCTTTTTGTTCTTAATGACTTTTGACGTGAAGGCTGTGCGAGAACATCACTCTAGGATGCACATGTCATGCACTTAACATATCAAGTATGAATGTTAATAGATTAAGTTCAACACATCATTGGCTTAGCTTGGGTAAAGGCATTCAATTGAAAAGAATCATATAGGTTAACAAATCTTATGTGAAACATGGTCTAGTAGTGTATGGTTGTTCCTAGCTATTGTTTCTCATCTATATCAAAAACCCAAAAACAAAACTAATTTCTTTTCCCTTTTCTATTTTAGTCACTTTTCTATTCTCTGTTTTGTTTTATTTATTTAGTATCTAGTAAATCAACTCCGATTCCCCTAAATTTTGTGTAAGTCGTTCTTAGTGTGTCTAGTTCGTTTCTGTAAATTTTCATATTTTTTTGTCTAAGTAGGGTATTTAATTTTGTATTTATTAGAGGTCAATTTTAGTATTTTTTTTGTTTTCGAGTCTAGATTTGCATATTAAGCACCATGCTTTGCGGGAGACCCCCTTCTTTCCTATACTACTATTGATTAACAAGTGCGATTGCATGGTTAAATTATTACGCCTATTTTAGGTGTATAAGGTAGCCCCAGCCCAAAGGAAAAAGGGTCCTTAACCCAAAGCACCAAAATTGGCCAAAATGAACTCACTTACTCCACCAATAGATTTTTATTCTCACTAACACAATTTAAACTAAATTGACATTTTTACCCTTAGCCTGATTTAAAAACTATATCCATGCCATGTCATGCCCCCCCCTCTCTCTCTCCCTCTCCTCCCCCTCACGCTCAAGGCCCAGAGCCTCGGTGCCGGCCGATGATCCTTGTCGCCGGTCACTAAAACCGTTCTCACCTAGATCTCTCTCTCTCTCTCTCTCTCTCTCTCTCTCTCTCTCTCTCTCTCTCTCTCTCTCTCTCTCTCTCTCTCTCTCTCTCTCTCTCTCTCTCTCTCTCTCTCTCCCCCCTTCAAGCTCATGCCCCAAATCCTCGGTGCCCGCTGATGATCCTTGTCACCATTGTTGTCGGTCACCAAAATCGGTCTCACCTAGATCTCTCTCTCACCACCGACTCCGACGCTGCCTCGTCTTCTACTCCGCCGGCAGACCTGATCGCACCTATCCTTCGTATTCTTCTCCCATCGCCAATCAGGTCCTCGCAATCTTCTTCTCGCCCAGCCATCCCTCCTCTCACTGTCAATCTCGAACCTTCCGAGTCCAACGGAGTCCTCGTTAATGCTTTGAACTCTGGCCGCGCCCAGTACATGCATCTCCATCGACTTCCGCCAGCTGACCAAACTTGCAGCGCCGACTCGAAAATCATCAGACCTCCGAAGCTCCATGCGCCAGTACAGGAGTTCGGGTCAGGGCTCATGACGGCATCATTTTTGTTTTGTTTTTTCTTTTTATCGTAAAATAGGGGCAGAATGCCTATAATGAAAGAAAAAAGAAAAAAAAAATTGTCTCCTAATAAAACATTGGAAAAAATTCAGTTTACCCCCTGAACTTTGGGCCTAAAATCAATCTGGTCCTTAAACTATTTTTTTAATCAGACTGGTCCTTGTACTCTCAAACAACATCACCCGAGTCCAAATTTTGAATTCGGGTCCAAAAATGACGTCACTTGCTGAGATGGAGCCGACATGTGGGCCCACACTTTAGGTTTTTAAATCCTGAAAGAGAGCAGAATGGACATTCTTACAGTAAAAAGATTAAAAAAAAAAAAAACTCAGAAGACTTCGTGCAACTGGAAATCGGAGAAGTCTATTCCATGCCACCAAACCCATCCAATTCCCTTTCTTTCTTCTACTTTTTGTTCTTCCAAACCCATCAACACCCAAACTCAAACCCAATGCTATCAAATTAAACTCCAAAACCCAATTGCTATCAAATTCAAATCCAAAACCCAAACTCAAATCCAGTTGCTATCAAATTCAAATCCACTTCTTCGATCTCACCCTTAATGGCCATGAGCAGAGATTTCTTGGGATCAGAGCCGTTGTACTACTTCAGCTCCTCGGCAGTGATCTCTCCAACGACGAAGTGGAAGTGGACATAGAGGGAAAGACTAGAGGAGAGAGAAGGCGAGGAGAGAGAGAGGGAGCCGAAGAAGAAGAAGCGGGCCTTGGTGGCCCAGGTTTCTAACGCCCACCAATCCATTAACTTCAATGCCCAATTTGGCCTCACCCCTCACCGCCGTCGATCTTCGCCCCGCCACCAAAGTAATCTACTCCCAAACTCCCTCCGAAATCACCAAATTCAAGCAACTCTGGATCTGCAATTTCAAGATCCAAAATCCAAAATTTCCATATCAAACTAAAAATCAATTTTAAGATCCTTCATCGTCGTTGTTGTTGTACCTTTTGGAGGATGGTCTCGGCGGCTCTGAGTTTGGAATAGAGGGAGGGCAAGATGGCATGGCGTTTTCTTTGTCGTTGACAGCTCTGAGCGAGATAGCGTGGCATTTTCTTCGTCGTCGGCGAAGCTGAAGAACTTGGGGGCTTAGTTCTGAGGCCTCTTGGGCTTGGGGGAGGAGGAAGGGTTTCGGCGTCGTAGAACAGGTCGCCGATATAGAGAAGGGGATGGGGGAGAGAGAGAGAGAGAGAGAATAAAAATTAAAAATTATATTAAATTCAAAATGTCCATTCTGCCCTCCTTAAGGGTTTAAAAATTTGAAGTGTGGGCCCCTTGTCGGCTCCAACTCAGCAGATGACGTCATTTTTGGACTTGAATTTAAATTTTGGACTCGGGAAATGTTGTTTGAGAGTACAAGGACCAGCCTGATTAAAAAAAAGTTTAAGGATCAGCCTGATTAAAAAAACAGTTTAAGGACCAGACTGATTTTAGGCCCAAAGTTCAGGGGGGTAAACTGAATTTTTTCCTTCATTTATTGGGGGGCAACAAATGTCCCCTAATAAAAGTTTTGAATTGATGTAATCTCCTCATTTTTTCTTTAATCAAAGTTTTATTTGTCTAATTTTAAGGAGATTAGTTCTCATATCGACGAACTAAAGGTTTATTAGGGAGCAATAATGGTTTATTGGGGGCAATAAAGGTTTATTAGGGGCAATAAACCTTTATTGGGAGGCAATAAATCTCTCTAGCAACCTATGAGATATCTGACGACCTCTTTGGGCACCTCCGGCGAGGTTTTCAGAGAAGTCCAACGACCGGTGACCGTGCTCCGGCGACCGATGACTGGACTGCGACGAAGTCTCATATGGCTTCTCTCTCTCCCAATTCTCTCTCTCTTTCTCTATGTAACAAAGGGGTGATGTCAATATAGTCTAAAAAAACAAAAACAAAAAAATTAATTGGGTATTAGGAAATATCTCATTAGAGTCTTTATGGGTAAGTGGGAAAAAAAATAAGTGGGTGGTGTAAGGAGGAAAAAATCCCTATAGAATTAGAGTAAATGGTCAAAATCCAAGGAAAAACTAAGGATTAATTTCAGTTTATCCTCCTGAAGTTTGGGGGTGTCATCATTTCACTCCCTCTACTCTCAATTTTGAATTTTTACCCCCTAAGCTTTCCAGTTTTAGTCTTCCGTGTCCAATCTCTCATGCTCCGTCCAAATTAGATGTTAAGTCCAACTTTAGGGGCCCACTTCAAGGGCTAAAAGAGTCTCTCTTTTTTTTAGAATAATAAAAGAGTCATTTCAAGATAGAAAAAATTTTGAAAAAAAAAAACTCATTTCTTCTTCTTCCTCAAATCCTCTTCTTCTTCTCTCTCTCATCTCCGATAGGCAGCCCCAAAAACCCACCCCCCTCCAATCCACTCCACCTGACCCGTCTCCTCTTCTCTCCTCCAATTTACCTTTCCACGTACTCTACCGCCCGTTCGATCAAAGCCTCGCGATCCTGACAGTCAATTCCTTCATCAACCCTAGCTACTTCTCCAAGTCGTCGCCCTCTTTCTCCAAAAACCAACGAGTCAGCATCGATTTCAATCTGAACATATATATATTCAAAGCCTCAGCCGGAAATTTTACCAGAAAGGAAAAAGAAAATTGACGGCGCAAGATGGAAATGAAGGAGAGGCTAACGGCGATAAAGACGGCCGGTTTGGTTACAGATGCAATTGCAGAGCAACAGAATCAGAGCTAAGAGAGTAAAAGAGTCAAGAAATTCGACCAACCCGGATTCTGGAGCCTCGGCTACCGAAACCGATTTGGGGAAGTTCGGGCTGTACTACGACAAGGAGCAAGGTTGGGTAGAAGAGCGGCGGAGGTTACCAGGAGGCGGGTTCGCTGTGGGGAGGTTCACCGGAGGTAGAAGAGCGGTAGAGGTTCACTGATGTAAGCTTTTTCTTATCTGGGTCTCTGATTTTGATTGTGATTGTGATTCTGGTGTAAAACTCTAAATTCTTCCATAGTATTTTAGTAATCTGGGCATGTGGATGTAGTTGTGGTTATTGCAAATTGTGTCAAAGTTTAGGGATTGTTTGTTTGCAGATTCTGGGTATTGGTGGAATGTCTACATGATGAAGTTAGGGTATTGGAGTTGCCCATCAGAGCTCAAAGAGATAAGGAGGGGAGGTGGGCAGGTATGGGTTTGTGCAGGGTAGGAGAAGATTAGGATGTGAGGGGGGCGGTGATTTTGGTTGCTGGAGATCAAAAAAGAAGAAGTGGTGTTAGCTCAGTGGTTAGAGCGCCCACTACCTAGGATTGAGGTCCTGGGTTCGAGTCACTATAGGGTAGGAATGAAATCCTTTTATCCTTTTAAAAAAAAAAAATGGGGTTGATTTCTAAGCCGCGTACGAGTGTAATTTTTCTTTCCATCTTGGGTCCGCGTCAGCAGTTAATGTCCAATTTGGACAGAGCATGAGAGATTGGTTTCAGAAGACTAAAATTAAAAAGTTTGAAAATTTAAAATTACAATTAAAATGTGTGAAATAATGACACTCTCAAACTTCAGGGGTAAATTAATCAAAAAACTAACCATAGCTCTATATGGTATGTGGTCAACCGTGGGGGCGAGACCTTGAAAGTTTCTTGCCATTTGTCCTGATCCACTTCCGTATCAGTCTATGTTTTAATTATATAATTATTTAATTTCCGCCCAGTCTATGTTTTAATTATATAATTAATTAATTTCCGTATCAGTCAATGTTTTAATTGTATAACTAATTTGATTAAGATGTTCTTCAAATTCAGAATATAAGAGCAACTCCAACAGCTTCTTTATAATTTCTGATTGTAGGGAAGCAAATGTCAAAGCTTTAGCCTATTTTTCTTCTTCAATTCCAACAGATTCTCTATTTTGCAACAATCTCTAAAATCTCCATATTCTTCCTTAAAATTTTAGAGTTTACTGTAAATATAGGGAATTTGGTTTTCTCTTTCCTCACTTTCTCTAAAATAGGGATAGTTATAGGGAATCTGTTGGAGCAAAAGAGACTTATTTTTCCCTAAAATAGAGAAAAATCAAAATATAGGGAATCTGTTGGAGTTGCTCTAATGGTGTTTCTTTCTTAGTTCATCCGAGGCGCCAAGCAAAATATGGTTTCCTCATCATCAAGCTTTGGACTGTTTCTTTCATTGATACAACTTGTGTTGCTCGTAGCTCAAGCCCTTGATCAATCCCCTTTTCTGTACAGCTACTGTATAAACAGCTCAGGTAACTACACCGATGCTAGCCCTTATAAGACAAACCTCAACACTCTTCTCCTCTCTCTTTCCTCTTCCATCAACGGTAATGGCCACGGCTTTTATAACTCCTCCTTCGGAGAAAACTCCGACAAAGTTTATGCACTCGGGCTCTGTAGAGGAGATCAAGCGGCCGACGACTGCAGCAGTTGCCTCAGCGGCTCCGCCATATATCGTCTCACTGAGGCCTGTCCTGTTCAGAAGGCGGCCATTGGGTGGTACGACGGTTGCATGCTACGCTACTCGAATCAACCCTTATATAGGATCCTGACATTATCTCCTTCTTTCTCTATGTTGAACACACAAAACGTGTCGTCAACACTACTGGATGAGTTCAACCAAAAGGTCGAAGCCTTGTTGGAAAGACTGTCTAGTCAAGCTGCAGCAGAAACTGATCTCAAGTACGCCATAGGCACGCAAAACACAAGCGACGCCAACGTAACAATATATGGACTCACACAGTGTACTCCAGATTTGTCAGCCCAAGAATGCACTGAATGCTTAAATTCAACTATAGCACGAATCCCAGTATGTTGTTCCGGGAAGATTGGTGGGAGAGTTGTTGCACCCAGCTGTACCGTATGGTATGAAATTAGACCAATTGTTGCAGCTAAGGCATCCCCACCTTCGCCACCAAAAGCAACACCGACCTCTCCTCCTCCTCCACTGTCAGGTATATTCCATTCACATACCGTTTATTTCGTCACCAACTATGTGGCGACTCTGTTTTAAGTTTTAATAGTGTATATATTGTTTACTTTTTTTTCTTTATAATTGGGACAGGATGTCAGGATGTTATTATGTTCCGTTTGATCTTATCTGCTCTAAAATTAATTTCCTTAAGCCCTGTGGACCCCTTTAATCAGCCGCAAAAGACTTTTGAGTTGAGTATAGAAAATTCCTGATTTTTGCAGGAAAGAAGAAAAGTAATGCATCTCAAACAAAAGTTATCATCACTGTGTCAATTGTTGTTCCTCTGGTGGTACTGATTGTATTCATATGGATTTATTTGAGATTAGTTAGGAAGACAAAGGGAAAGTTTGAAGGTAATTTGTGTTTAATTACTTCTCCAGTAATTTCTCTCCTTAAACTAAATGAGTACGATGATCAGCTCTCTACTTATATAAGTACCTACATTCAATTGTACATACAACTAGAACCTTTATGTCCTTCAAAGAAGGTAATGAACTTGCAGTATTTTATTTTTGTTGAACTGTTCATCATACCAAGAAGCAGATGATCACATGAGCACCGAAGCCTTGCAATTTGACTTTGACTCCATTAGAGTTGCTACGAATAACTTTTCTGAAGCAAATACACTTGGGCGAGGCGGATTTGGTGCTGTTTACAAGGTAGTGACACTTCAAACATGAGCAAGAATGTCAAGTATACACATGTGAGCAATCATTTAATTTTTAGACACTTATTCATCACTGCAGGGTAGGCGTTGCAACGAAGAAGATATAGCAGTGAAAAGACATTCTAAAGATTCTGCACAAGGAGACATAGAATTTAAAAATGAGGTGATCTTAGTGGCCAAGCTTCAACACCGGAACTTGGTTCGGCTCCTTGGTTTTTGTCTGGAAAGAAATGAAAGACTTCTTGTCTATGAGTTTGTACCAAACGCAAGTCTCGATCATTTCATATTTGGTATGGTTGAATGCTTTGATCGATCTGTATACAAAATGTTATGCCTAGGAGTAGTATAACCAAGCATCATTACTGCTCATCAAAATAATTTTTTTCTTGCATAATTGAATGTGCAGATCCAGTCAAGCGTGCAGATTTGAATTGGGAAACTCGTTACAAAATCATAGTAGGCATTGGGCGAGGGCTAGCCTCCTATACCTTCATGAAGATTCTCGTCTTAGAATTATCCACCGTGATCTCAAAGCCAGTAATATTCTATTCAGAATTGAATCCCAAGATTGCTGATTTTGGCATGGCAAGATTGTTTAATATCGATCAAACACAAGCTGAAACCAGTCGAGTTGTGGGAACCTAGTAAGTACTACAGCGTTTAAAATTGAGTTTATGCTAAGTTTTTGTAATTTGACAAGTAAAGAACAAGCAAGGAAATAATCTAATTCCAGCATAACCATGTTCGTCCTTGTTAATTAAAGTCAACAATATTGTTCTTGATGTGCAGTGGATACATGGCACCGGAGTATGTTATGCGTGGACACTTTTCTGTGAAGTCTGATGTCTATAGCTTTGGTGTGTTGGTCTTGGAGATAATAAGCGGACAGAAAAATAGTTCATTTCGTCACGAAGGAAAATTGGAGGATCTTCTGGGCTATGTAAGTATAATTATTTCTCTGAAGTATGGGAGCATATACATAATTGCAATTGCTAGAAAAAAAAGATACATTAAATTAATTTAATTTGATTTTTGTTCATATAAATTCAAAATTATGCAGGCATGGAATAGTTGGAAGGAAGGGATATCTTCAAACTTGATAGATCCCATGTTGAGAACCGGTTCAAGGCCGGAAATAATGAGATGCATTCACATCGGACTGTTGTGTGTGCAGCAAAGTATAGCTGATAGGCCAACTGTGGCTCTAGTTATTCAAATGCTTACCAGCAACTCTGTTGATCTCCCGGTACCCTCACAACCAGCATTTTTTATGTATAATCATGGCATTGGATCCTCATCCGACATGTCGTTGGGATTTGAGAGTAACTCAGGATTAATAGGGTCTGATCAATCCAAAAGCAACTCTGCCTACAAACCTATATACTTGAAAATTCAACTACCCGTTAGAATTTCACAGATGTTTTGGATTTTTTTATTATTATTATTTAATATTCTGGATAAATATTAAATAATAAAAAAAGAAAAAAAATATTCATATGTGAGTTTCC